>NC_090647.1:297482852-297585352 GCF_040937935.1 Hyperolius riggenbachi
GTTTGATGTAGTGAGCAAAATTTACATTGCCACAGATAGTTCTCCTGTAGACATGCAGTCGTACGAGCTGTGCTGTGATATGATAGATGTTGTAATAGATGTCTCTTGTATATACAGGTAATTATGTTGCACATTCTTGTCCCCCCTCTGATTTGAATTTACTTGCAAAAAAACCAAAACAACCTTTAACCTAGTATTAAATGTCTTGCTGACATCACTATTTTAGCCACACTGCACAATCGTTGCTTTAGGAGGGATGCTGCCTTCAGCACCACCTGCCTGTTAGGAAAAGGACTACAATTCCCATGATTCCCTGTCAATATCCCGCTGACGATGCTAAATTGCAATGGCTTATTATAATTAAGTATATATAGCACTGACATCATCCTCAGCATTTTTTAGAGTATATAGAGTCTTGGCACTAACTGTCCCTCAGAGGGATTCACAATCTAATCCCTGCTATAGTCATATGTCCATCATAGTCTAGGGCTAATTTTAGGGGGACTCTAATTAACTTATCTGTAGGTTTGTGGCATGTGGGAGGAAACCTATGCAAACTCCTTGCAGATAGTACCCTGGCCGGTATTCAAACCAAGGTGCAAGCCGAGAGTGCTAACCGCTATGCCACTGTGCTGCCCATCACTTTGTAGTTCTGATGACTATCAAGTGACAACAAAGTACAACCACCATAATTAAAGGACCACTATCGTGAAAGAAATGTGCATTCAGTGTTCTCCCCAGAATTTTTTTCCTGCCAGGTGGCATGAAAAAGTAGCCAGGTGGGGTGCGATGGGGGAATGCAGGGACGGCACAACTCTTACAGTATTGGAAGAGGAGACGAGTAGGTGAAAGCCTGGTGCTCACAAAATTAGCAAGGTGGAACACCTGGCTAAAAGAGCCTGGGGAGAACACTATGTATGAAATGTATGTTTGTTCCAGCATAACATGCACTAAATTTTTATTTTCCTATGTAACTTACAGTAGATAGTAAAAATCTGACTGGTTTTGTACTAGTCCGTCCGTTCCCTCCTATGAAATTCTCAGAGCTTTCTTCATCTCTGGAACACTTAATGAATGGATGAAAAAATTGTGTGAAAACTAATATATGGAGGCTGTCTGACATCGTGTGAAGAATAAAGGAGATGCTGCGAATCCTCCATGAGAAGGTGGAGGAGTCCAAATCCTGTCAGATATTGCTTGCTGTGACCATGACGTAGGGAAAAAGTAATTTATAGTGCATTTTAACCTGGGAGAAATGTACCGTATATACTCGCATACAAGCCGAATTTTTGACCCCCAAAAAGGGGGTCAAAAGTTGGGGGGTCGGCTTGTATGCGAGTCTTCCCTGGTGGTCGGGTGGTGGGTGGTCCACGCCCCGCTCTCCCCTCGCGGCCGCCGCTGCTATTACCTGCTTAGGCAGCGGCCGCTTCCTAATCCGCGTTCCCCTTCTGAAACTTTTCAGAGTGTATCACAGCAGGGAGCCGCGCTCTTTCCTGCACTCTGCATCGTCACAGCAGCAGCGCCGGGCGCGCTGCTGTGATACACTGTGAGAAAGTTCAGAAGAGGAACGCGGATTAGGAAGCGGCCGCTGCCTAAGCAGGTAATGGCCGCGGGGGGTGGGGGGGGGGGTGGGGGGGGGGGGGTGGAGCGCTACCTACCTATGCTGGGCACTATACTGGCTAAACTGGGCACTATACTAGCTAAACTGGGCACTATACTGGCTAAACTGGGCACTATACTGGCTAAACTGGGCACTATACTGGCTAAACTGGGCACTATACTAGCTAAACTGAGGCACTACCTACCCATACTGGGCGCTATACTGGGCACTATACTGGCTATACTGGGCACTTTACTAGCTATACTGGGCACTATACTAGCTATACTGGGCACTACTAGCTATACTGGGACACTGGGGGGCTGCGCCAATCCAGCATTTCCTACCCCCGGCTTATATGGGGGTCAATCATTTTCCCTGTTTTTTTCGGGGAAAGGTTGGGGGGTCGGCTTATATGCGGGTCGGCTTATATGCGAGTATATACGGTACTTCTTATAGCTAGGTGTACACACTTATTTTACATTTTTTGGGATAGTGGTCTGTTAACTCCCATTGTTGTCACATGAGAAGGGCCATCATATTCTGCTGTAAAAAAAGAGGTAAGATAAATGAAGGAATAATCATATCATAACTTTCTACACCTATATGGCAACACTATATATTTTTGTATATCTTGAGAAAGTAGGTACCAGGAACTTTAGGAAACTAAAAAAAAAAATACAAAGAAACAACCTGCCAATTATGCAGGTACATCACATATATATTTAAAGGGAACCTAAACTGAGAAGGATATGATTTTTCTTTTTAAAATAATACCAGTTGCCTGACTCTTCTGCTGATCCTGTGTCTCTGAGGGTGCGTTTCCACTAACGCGAATTCGCATGCGTTCCCCCGCATGCAAATTCGCATAACCAATAAAAGTTAATGAGCCTGTGTCCACTTGTCAGGAAAACGGAACGTTTTCTTGTGCAGGAAAAATCTGCACAGCAGAGGCATCCGAATTCGGACACGGCAAACACCGCATGCGATTCGCATACAATGTATTTAATAGGGAATTCGCATGGAGGTTTTGTATGCGAATTTTCATGCAAATTTTCATGCGAATTCGCATACGATTTCGCATGAAATCAATGAAAAAGCACACAGGCACTGACATGGTTAAATTCGCACACAGCATCATCCATGCGACATCGTATGCGGATTCGCGGTAAAATTCGCATACAACCGCATACAACCGCATGCGATTTCGCTCCACATGAGGGGAACATGTACAAGGGGCTTCTGGCACACTGCTGCACACCTTTAAAGTACACCTTAAGTGAGAGGCATATGGTGGCTGCCATATTTATTTCTTAGTAAACCATAGCCGTTGCCTGGAACTCCTGCTGAACTCTTTGGCTGCAGTTTGTCTAAATCACACACCTGAAGCAAGCATGCAGCTAATCCAGTCAGAAACATCTGATCTGCATGCTTTATCAGGATCTGGGGGTGAGGGCGTGTTTCCACTTGAGCGGAAACCGCCGCGAATCCGCAGAGTTTCCCCGCAGGCGAATAGTGGGGTGGAAACTCTGCCATAGGCTGCAATGATACCGGCTTTTCCATCCGAATCGGCGCGGGAGGCTGCGGATCCCATAGCTGTGCATGGCACGGCTGATGGGATTCGTCTGCTTTCCCCGCAGGCCTGGGAGAGCCGTCTCGCAGGCGCATGCCGCTCTAGTGGAATCGCGCCCTAAAAGTATTAGGGGCAGAAGAGCAGCAGGACAGCTAGGCAATTTGCATTGGCTTAAAATAAATATCTTGGCCTCCATATGCCTCTCATTTCAGATGTGCCTTAATTGCCACCTAGGCCTATTGTCTTCTAGCATGTTTTAGCATGTGCTGTGATCTTTGCTACACATTAACTGATTGTGGCTTTAGCCATATGAGAACAGTTCAGCGTTAAACTAATCAACATTTTACATGAAATGGGAGGGTATCCATTTTAGTTAGAAAGGTAGGTCAGCTTTAATCCCAAGTTATGGGCGGCCATGTTTTGATTTTTAGATGGCTATTAACCACTTTTTCCTCCCGGAGCAGTATATGCACACCCCACATTACTTCATTTTCCGCATAGGGGTGTAGATATATGGTAATTGCCGCTGTGCGTGCTCCCGCTCGCTGCCACGTTCACGCCCGTGCGTGTTCTCGCTGCCGCCGGTTAGCCCGGAAATCAGTGAATGGGATCACAGATCCAATCTAAGTGTCCCTGTCAATGATTGCAGGCATCAATGAAATGCCTGCAGTCAATGTCACAAACTGAAATTACAGTTGCACACATTACTACCTGTTCGCGTGCCATTAGTATAAAATGCATGAGGACATCTTATGGCCAAATAGTAAAATTACACCTACATACACTTTATTTAATAGAAAATAACATTGCAAAATATATATCATTATATATCATTAAAATCAACCGCTTACCTCCCTGACTCTCCCATAGTTACCCCCAAAAAATTTGCATATAAAAATGACAATTAAAAATACATAAATGGTTATCTTAGGGCACTGTTTCTCAAACCTGTCCTTGTGACTCCCCAATAGTGCATGTTTTGCAGGCAACCTCACCTATGCACTGTAGGGGTAATTAGGGTCTCAGCTAGGTGGATGCCATGTAGCTGAAACACTATAATTACCCCACCTGTGCATAGGTGAGTTGCCTGCAAAACATGCACCGTTGGGGAGTCATGAGATCAGGTTTGAGAAACTGTGTGTTAGGCCTTCACATTGCGTTCCGTCCGTGTTTTGGCTTTTTTTTTTTTTTTTCAGTTTTTTTTGTGGTTACTTGCACGCTGTTTTTTTTTTGTTTGTTTGTGAACCGATTTTCTAAGCGGGTTTGCCGAGCGATTGCTTCTTTCACTTCCTGATGTCAGTCAGGAAGTGAACTCTTTGATCCGGAAAACAATAAATACAATGTATTTATTCTTAACAAAGGGAACGCAGTCGCTGCACAAAGCGATTTTGCGAGAGTTTGTGTTTTTCCTATACCTTCCGTTGAGGCAAAATTGCCTCAAAAATGGCTCCTGCACCGCTTTTTGAAGCGGATTGGAAACAAACCGCTCAGATGTGAACTGTCTCATAGAATAATGGTGTAAGCACTTTCAGTGCGATTTTGAAAAATCGCCAGCGCTTAAAAAAGAACGCCTCTAGTGTGAACGAGGCCCTCAGAAGCTAAACTATGTCCGAGGGTATATTACTGTTATTTTTTGAAAATCAGGGCTTTTAATTAGCGATGGACGCAAAACTGAAAAATATGCACCTTTGTTTCCAAATAAATATTGGTGCCATACATTGTACTAGGGACACATTTTAAACATTGTAATAACTGGGACAAATGGGCAAATAAAATGTGTACGTTTTTTTTTATCCGCAGTATAACGTTTTATTTTAACTACTAGCCAACTGTATCACGCTGACGGGCATGGCCGCGGCGGCAGCCCCAGGTCCACCTAACGGCGTAAAGTCCTGGGGCTCTGTTTTGCAGGTGATCGCTCGCAGGCTGCGCACACATCTCCTGCTTGGTGAGCGGAGCTCCACCTTCCAGTCTCCGAGCGGCGATCCCACTGTCTAATTAGCCGTACAGCGATGTGATCTGCAGCAGCACTGTACTGGGGACAGCCGTGTGATACGGCTGTCCCCATCAGAGGCACAGAGGTGATCGACTGTCATAGGCTGAAGCCTGTGACAGCTGATCATGGGAATTGGCTGGCGGGGGGGAGGGAGGGAGGAATATGTCAATACGAAAAAAAACAGGAAATTTTGATAAACAAACCTAAAACAATAATAAATAAACATACATTCTGGGGTAATCTGACCCCACCAACAGTGAGCTCTGTTGGTGGGGAGAAAAGTGGGGGGGGGGGGGAGGGGGGAATCACTTGTGTGCTGTGTTGTGCGGCCCTTCAGCTTGGCCTTAAAGCTGCAGTGGACAATTTTACAAAAGAAGGCCTGGTCTTTAGGGGGGTTTAACACTGTGGTCCTCAAGTGGTTAAAACTATAATGGCCAAATGAATGGCAGGAGCACTGACAGGTGAACATTGCTCTGGTCCAGAAGGGGGAAAACCCCTAAGTAGGGAAGTGGTTAGCTGTATTGACAAAGTGGTCCCTTCATAACAGGATGTGAATGCAGTCAGTATTGTTACTATAGCGAAGGGCCAGAGTATACTTTGGCTTTATTTTGCAAGGCAGGAGGCCTTGCATTTTATAGAAATGCACTCCACCTGTGTTGCTCTCTGTTGCAGCCATGCCCTCATTTAGCAAAACTGAATGGACAGCACTGCATTGTGGACAAAAATGCATGCAGAAGTGTATTTTGGGAACACTGTCCCGCACAGCGCTCAAGTATGACCATACTTTTCCCAGTAGGGATTCTCCCTCTTTCAACATCTTCAAGAAGGCCCTCAAAACTCACCTTTTTACTCTGGCCTACCCCCCCCCCCCCACTAGTGCTCTAAACCCGCAGCTGAACCCTGGTCCCCTACCTTTCGTGTTCCTACCTCTCCCTCTAGATTGTAAGCCTTCGGGCATGGTCGTCCTCCTTTTATCTCCTACCTGTTCATGCACCTCCATTACTGTATACCCATCCTATGGATCTGAGTGAACTCGACTTGCCTAATCTCCATGCTCCCATCCAGTGACTGACTAAGCATTAATTTGTACTCCTACTGTGCTGCGTGATCTGGTTTGCATGTAGTCCTGTATTGTCTTATTGCTTTATGTCGCCCCTAAATACTGTCAGTAACATTAACTAATGTACGGTGCTGCGTACTATGTTGGCGCTTTATAAATATAATAACACAGTGCTCTTTGTCAGTGTACATACATATATCACATGCTGATGCACGCTGCTTAAATCCAAACCGAAAAATGTAAATATTCTTAGGCCCTAATAAAATATTTTTATGTGGAGGACCTTTTTAATGTCTCTTAACTTTCTGCTGCTCACTCACCATGTTTTTGTTTACACAGCTTGCATGCTGAATGTAATGGGACTGCATATGACAAGGAGTCCATGGCAATTATCAAGCTAAATAATACAACTGTGCTTTATTTAAAAGAAGTGACAAAGTTCCTGTCCCTTGTTTGCATTCTTAGAGAAGAAAGTTTTGAAAGAAAAGGTAAGAAGATTGATTGGTGAAACTGGTTCAACTCTTCCAGTGACAAACATAATCTAAAAGGAGGGAAATGCATTTACATTTAAACCGGAGGAGCAGTTTGGCATGAAAACAGAAAAGTTGTACTTACTGCTTTTTAACTTTTAGCCAATTGTTTAGAAACATTAGACAAACTTTTTATAAAAATGTTAATATTTAAAAAAGAAAAACCATTAGACAAGACAGAACATTTTACAGTATATTGTGCTTTTCTCTTTGTGGATTTAAAGCGCCAAAGCTGCAGCCACTAGGATGTGCTCTGTAGGTAGTAGCAGTGTTGGGGAGTCCTGCCCAAGGTCTCTTGGGCAACAGGAACTGGAAACCTGGTCTCCTGTGTCACTCTGAGCCCTTAACCAGTACACTATCCACCCATATTTGTAATGTTTCCCTTATCCATATTTTAAGTGAACACAAGGGTTAATTTGCAATTAAAATCTTTTGACATAGACACACTCCTCCCCCTTAATAACTCTTAACTGCTTTACATTTATCTTGCAAACTGACAAAATTACATAACTGGTAAGGGTCAGAAAAGTGACTACATAGATTTTATAGAATGCAATGGCAGCCTCTATGACACAGATACATTTTGCAGTTGTAGCCAGTGAGTAATGATGCATTGTACATAAGTTACATTTTAGTTTGTAGAACATAGCAGAGATGACATTGAGTGAGGGGAAAGTAGTTTTTTTCTTCTCTTTGGTTAATCACTTTTGCTATAAACAAAACAGTTTTGAGATTGCTAGTGTCCGCTAAGTGTATGCATGCACAATATGTAGCCTTGCCATCCACTCAGCGATAGTTTCGAGGAACTGGTCTGTGGTGATCGTTACATAGTCATTATGACATCAAAAACTATAGTGTGCTGTGGCAATATGGGAAGTGGGACTATTTTGTCCCACATAAGTGTCAGCAATTCCTGCGAAGTCAGGTTGAGAATTGTTGGCATTGGCTATAATCTTACCTTTAGCAGACTGTATCAAATTTAGAACAGTCACTTTATATTTTGCCTGACCTTAAATATAGCCAAGGCCCCTGACCTCCTGTATGCCCTGCGGATCTCCTCCTTCCATTGAGCTATGGCTTTGCTTGGACAGAGGTGGAGAACAAGACCTGAGGTGTCTCTTGAGGCTTGATTGGGACAAACAGATTAGAACAGTATTTTAATGATCCTTGTGTTTCCTGTTAAGTGTATCTATTATCTACATGCCAAAAAATACAATATAGAATTAACATGACCATTAAATGTTTTACTGCAGATTATTCATGTTCATTTATTTTTTTACTGTTGCTGTAGGTTTAATAGACTACAACTTTCACTGCTTTCGAAAAGCCATCCATGAGGTATTTGAAGTAGGAGCTGTGACACACAGGACCTTCAGCCATCAATCCAATAGCCCCAACCTCAATTCGGTTACTCACAATGGGACTCCTGCAAACACAGTCTAGGTAAAAACCTTGCAGACTCTTCTACAACCAGTAGCCCAAGTACACTGCCCGCCACACAGAGTGCATCGCATGAGAGAAGGCCAAGGCAAGAATTACAGGGTACTACAGCTGGAAGAAACTTTGTGCCATTCCTTCATGTTCTGTGCATCATCCCCGGAGGTCCTACTCGCATGATTCATTCTTTCAGTGGCTCATCTGTGTGGCTTTTGAAGTCCATCTCTCTGGTTTGGAACACTCAAATCTCAAAACACATATTGATGAGAAAATCTGTGCTGGATTTGGCCAGGTTTTCTTTAGTAAATTGTTTCAGCTTTGCACATTCTTGGCCCTTTAAAATGCCCTAGATGTATATGGGAAATGCATCATCTATACCCAGCTGGGTTTGTTAAGCTCTGCAGATTACAGCCTCATTAAGACCTTGAATCATTCCAGAGTAATGCAAGTTCTCACTCTTTCCGTTTGAAGCTGGCATTCATCAAGTGACTCCTTGTGCAGGAAGTGCATTACCCCGTAATCACTATACATGCTTGCAGCAGGACTTGTGAACGTGCTCAGGCAACTTGGGAAGCTCGGCTTTTCTCTTCCTCGGACTTCTGATGGTGTCAGCTGGGATATCCATAAGTAGTTTTTTCACTGTATTACCCTTACTTTGGCTCACGTACATAAAAAATTCTGCTTCTCTTGGAGTTGCTTGATTCCAAATGCCTTTTGTTGGCCGGTGCCTACCTTATTGAGAAGGTATATTAGATTTTTTCAATTGGTTTTCGAGTTGTGATGTGGAATAAACTGAACTTTAAGCAGAATTGTGCCATATTGGTGTTGAATGGTATTTAGCGTTTTACAGCTTTTTGGAGAACGTTTTACTCTGGCTAGGAAAACCTCAAAGTTTCCCATTGGCCTAACTGTTAAGTTCTAATTAAAAGTGAGCTATGGTGCAAGAGAATTTGTGTGTGAGCTGCTAACTGCACTGATCTATAGACTACACAGTGAAGAAATGATTTTGTTTCATAAGAAAAAGAATATTGTGGGCACAAATGACAAAAGTGGTGTATGCTTAAAACATGGCTGTGTCTGTTTTTACTTGCCAGAAAAAATATTTTGCTATTTTTTTTTTTTTAATACAATTGATATTGAAGAAATCAAATAAAAAAAACACTAGGCGCAGCCGGTGCTATTAGTTTTATAAATGCGCTCCATAGACTTTAGAAGTTGATTTAAAAATGGTTCTTGAAAACCATTAGAGATTCAGTTTGAGCAGAAACATGGCAAGCTGCCATTGCAGTCTTTATTATAGGTCCGAGTAGTAGGGCTATCATCCTTTGTTCATTTTGTTGTGGATCACTGATTTGGGGCAGACATACAGTTCACAATCTTGGCACCTCAATAACTGAATTCTTGCATTTGGTTAGCGAGTCACTAAGCTGTAAATTGGGGATATGGATGATGGCACCTGAGTGCCACTTAAAGGAAATCTTATGTGAGTGGAATATGAGGACTGATCTCTTTATTCCTTTTCAAGAATGCCAAATCTCTGGCCATCACAGTGACCTATTTGCTTCAGCAGAGTCACACATCTGCCCCTAGTGTCCTGCAACTAAAGCCCAAGCGGATGCAGAACACTGAATTTCTGCTTCCTTGTTCTGCGTCACTGATTGGGAAAAGCGTAAATGGCAGATGATCTGTACAACAGCCTTGTTCAACAAAGGAAACCATGGAATCCTTTATATTTGTCTTCTGGTATATTTTTAAGTACTAATATAGTGACCTTTTTATTTTCTTACAGGCCTTTAATCATTTGTATAAGAGCAGCAGAGAAAAAGCCGAAGTATACTTTTGTGTCTAATAATGCTCAGAAATTACACTTTTCAAGACCTGACCGCCCCTCATTTGTTGGCAGGGCAGTTAATTGTACAGGAATCCCTCTCTTCACTTTTTATTCTTAAAGAGTAACTGTCGGGCATAAAATCAAAAATCAATTCTTTTTTTTTATCTAGTAAACAAGTAATAAGGATGCTAATCAGGCAATCCAAAAGTTAAAATCACTATTACTTTTCTTGTTGATAAATTATCATTCCCCAGTTTACATGACTCTTATTTGGTACACAGAAAATTTGGTACACAAAAGAGAAGTTGCAGGGCATGCTGGTTTTTTTTTTTTTTTGCTTCTCTACTTCCCCTCAGACTTGACTAATGCAGCCTGATTGGCTGAAGCCTCTTTCCCTCCTGTTTCCCCTCCCACACCTCTGTTCCTCTCTGATTGGCCAAAATTTCTCTGGCTGAAACAATGCACTTTCTATAGTGAAGGGTGGGCAAATCAGGCAGAGGAGACTAAGGGCGGATATTACATCATGACTGGCTTCAAAATAGCCACAGTAAATATGGAAACTGTCTAGAATAGGATTCTCTATTTTTCCTTTATAAAATTCACAGGAATCATAGCGTGGACAGTGCAATACATATGTTATGTAAGTAGAGCAAGTATTTATTTACCTATATATTTGTTTTTTTTCCCCTGAGATAGTATGGCTGACAGCTCCTCTTTAAAGTACCCCTGACCCCGTCTCCCCTCTAAAACAGCACACTTATGATGTTTAATTTGCTGCGCTTTCTCCCCGTCCCTCATTCTGCTCAGCTGGGGGGGTGGGGGGCGCAGCCTCAGTCCTTATCAGTAAACCTGCTGACAGATGAGACAATATCTGATATTGAACAATTCGTTTTTTTTTAGCATTGACAAAGTATATTCTGCTGCTTTTACACGAATCACAGAATTTTCTCTGGAATTCTTCTGTAAAATATGAATCGGCAGTGGCAGGTTCCATGTTACTGCCTTGACAGTACACTTTAATAGGTCATGTTTTCCAGACTTCAGCTGGGAGCACATTTGTAAAAGAATCACACTATTGTATTTCTCCTGTGATTTTTATGAGGACATCTGGATGACATGGCTACTTCGTGTTCCAAGTGGAGTGGCTTTAGAAGCACTGTTGTAGATTCCACATCAGCTGATCCCTGAGCGCTCCTGCATTGTAAACTACCCCATCTGGGGTAGCTGCCTGACTGTGCCTGTTTAATCTGTACGTTTTTGGATTGAAAATGTTAAAACTTTGTCATGGATATTATGATTTGTGAATGCTTCTTTTGATGCATAACTGTACATGCATCTTGTTTTGTTTCGCTATGTAATTCATGCATCTACACTGACACTACCTTCTTTATTAACATTTAATTCCCCCTAACACTGAAAATTCATTGTTGGTTATTCGGTTCTTGTCTATCTCAGCAGGTCTAGTGACTTCATTTTCCTAGATTATCGAGTGGAAAGGTATTTCTCTTTTGTCGCTAGTAAGACAAATGCTGCTCCTGATGTCTCTTGCTACAAGCTAGGTAATAAAAAAAAAAAAAAAAAAAGTTCACGTAATCTCTGGCTATCAGGCAGGAGGTATGACACAAATATTTTTGCCTACACACACAGAACTGATCTTTCACAGGCCTTTCTGTACAGACACTAGTGGGTGTAGTGCAGCAGACCCTACAGTAATCTCTTGCTCACTTTTACTAGTCCTTCTATTGGCCTGCTGCAAGGTCACGTTTGTGCTTTTTCATTGATATACGCACACGCCGCTTCAATGGTTTTGTGAGCAACAGAAAAGGAGGAAAGAGACACTTGTCTGCATAGTAGCCATGTGCTGATTACTTGGTTACACTGAAAGCATTGCACTGGTCACTGCTACTTACACATAATTGCATATTCCAGAAGTGCAATGCTCTTTTCTCTCAATGGCGCACAGGGCAGTTCATTGATTTTGCCACTCCAGCTGTAGGTTTTCAGAGCTAAAATGTCCTGTATTGTTTCACTGTGAACAGAGCACAAGTGCAGACTCCCCGTGTCGGGTCTGTTTTTTGTTTTTATCCCAGTCAATACAAGCATATTAATGTCTGACACATAACTTATTACTATTTAAAACTAACCACAGCATAGTATAAATATAGAAGAATACACCCTTTATTACACATGCCCCTCCCCTGCTCTTTGGCCGAGCTGAGATAGCTGCATGTGGCTTATTCCACAAACCTAATTGTCTTTTGAGGAACAGCAAAGCACATTAACCACCTCCTTAGTAGACCTAATAAACACACATAATAACTTAGTTAAACAAAACTCATAAGTCTGTCTTATTTTTTGGTAAGCAGCTATTCAACATTTTTAGTTTCAAGTTTTTGGTGATAGGTGCACTTTTTTTTTTTTTTTTTGTGCAGTCAAAAATTTTATGTAGCAGTTTTAACCATTTTCCTTCGTGAATTAATTTAAGGTGTATTTAGAGGTATAAAATTATGTTACATGTATTTCATATTTTTAAGTATATAAAGTGCTAAATAAATACTGGGTCACTTTCCTTACTGTGCACTTTTTTTTTTTTAAACTTAATTGGAAGGTAATTTTGAAAAAAATATAGTATTTTTGAAAAATATTTTCTTGTTTTTACCTAAAGCAGAGCTTGCACATGCGGTTTGCCCCCTTCGGTTACATATCGCTAGAAGTGAAATATCTAGCCTTTCAAAGACTAGATATAAACCCATACATTAAGACTAGTTCAGCACGTCTGCAATGCACAAACTTCTGATACATTTTCATGTTGGTAATGGGGTATGTAGTCGCCTTCTCACCAGATGCTTGTTGAAGACTTTTGGAGTAAGACATTTGATGCTGTTCTCTGGTGCATGAAAGTGCAGTCTAGGCTAGCTTTGCCCGGATCTAACAGCACCATGATTCCAGTTCTGAAGTCCTTGGCTGGGAAGGGAAGCTGGAGACCCCACTACCTAAGGAAAATGTATTTGGGGAGTGGAAAGCCTTGCAAACTAATGATAAACTAGTTGACACCCCCTGTGTATTTTCTGAGTTTAGGAGGACTTTAAGTAGTCTTTACTTTGCCTAACAATTTTTGCCTGCTCAGTCAATTTCTGAAGCTGGACAGAATGAGTCCTGCCACAGTAGCCAATTCCTCACAGGATGACATAGCAGCAAGAAAAAGGCATCTGCCAAAGTCATGCAAAATGCTGTTGTAATGATTATATATGTTGCACATGAATGCAGTCTGGAGCCTCAGATGCCATGAATGAAAATATTGCTGCATATGTGCAGCTTGTCACTGCTTAACGATCTTGCGTTTTATAAATAAAGATTGAAGGGTCTGCAGGACCATGAAACTTGATGATTTTTAGGGGGCATGATTGAATAGTTTTGCAACAAGAAAATTTTGTTTTAAAGTTGTATTCCAGTTAAATAGCTAAATACACAGGTACAATTGGGTGATCTAGGACATGCCTTACCTGCCCAAGATTCACCAATTTGGCCCGTAGGCTCTGTAATTCAAGTAGCTGTATATAGCCCACCAAGACAGGACAGTCGAAAAACTGACCTTTTTGTCCCCTGAACACCAGCAAATGTAAACCAGAGTATGTTGATCAGTCTGCGCAGTGAGACCGCCTACTAATAAGCCATCGCTGTGGCCTCTTTATGCAGTAAGGCCTCGTACACATGTACGAGGACTGTTGTCTGTCTGGGATTGGGATTTGATCCATCGGGAGACAGTACGGGACTGAGGGTGTACAGAGAGGGGTTTTTTTTTTTTTTTTTGTCAGCTGGTTTGCTATGGAGGGGGACCATCCAAACAAACTTTCAGATTGTAAGTAATTTCTTCAGTAAACCAACTCCAAAATCTATTAGTTGTTGTGGACTTGCATGTGTCAGTAAATATTGATTGATATTTTGCCCATGCACACAGGGCAACATGCACAAATGACTATGATGGGAACCATTTGGGAGCATTAAATCAGTAGATGTAGGAGCCATTGTACGCTTCTATCTCAATTTGGCATATCCCTCTTTATTACCTATCGGACATTGACTTTTACTTTTATTTATTTTTTTTAAACAAAATTCCATTTAATCTACTTATATTGCAAGAATTAAGGATGGACATTATTTCAGTTTCCCCCCCACAGTGTTCCTTACAGAAACTGATGAATAGGGAGTTTCAGTTTTTTGCTGTATTGCTGCAGGTGTTAAAAATGCTTAACAGTGCCTGCTGCTTTGTGCTGCAAATTACTGCTGCAGCAAGGTGATGGTATCTAAGCAGTCTGTACTCAAAACACTTTTGCTGTGGTCTAAGTTTATGGCAATATCCTTTTAATACTGTTTGTTAAAGCTCAGCTAAACATAAAATTGAGCAAGACTAATTCTGATAACAATCAGGATAAGTGAATATAAACAGCGAATATAAACAAGCAAAGTGCTGGACACAATACCTGGTCCATGGGCCAAATGTAAGTGGGACGTAAGGGCCCATTCACACTTAAAAGAGCAAAACGCCGGCTGCATGTGGGAGTGTTTTTCCGTGATTTAACGCTGAAAAATCACGACACTGCATCGATTTTTCCGCGATTGTGTTTAGAGCTTCTATAGCACTGAAACGCGATCGGCGGGAAATCGCCTGAAAATGGTGCAGGCTACATGTTTGCGTTTGGCGATTTGCGTTAATTGCTGGCGATTAAAGCAAATCGCCCAAGTGAGAACGGGCACATAGGGTATTATTCCACTAGCGCTTTAAAATGCGATAGCGCTTGAGCGGTTTTCCGAAATTGCCGGCAAAACGCTCTAGTGTGAATGGGCCCTAAAGCTTGTTTCTTCTCTCTGGAGTCCGCAAGCAAATTTCTCACTGCAATTTCAGGGAATATCAGGAAGATGTCTCCAAGCGAACCTGAACTCAGAATGTCCACTCTGCTCTAAAAGATATGCAACAGCATTATAACATTTAAAAAACATTTCTATGTTACAGCTGATACAAAACCTGCAATAAATCTGCAGTTTGTCTATTTCCTGCTTTCATGGAAACAGACCTATTATTCACATCCTGTGTTTACAAACCAGCTGCTATGTTGAGGCAGCTAGCTGATACAGCTAAGAGATCAAATTACACTTGTGATTAGTTACAGATGAGGGGGAATTAGACGGGCTAAATTCTCTAAACACACACAGGGTGCATTTCTCTATGGTTTCCTTCTGTCCTCTGCAAGACTTCAGGTCCACTATAAGACTGTATGGATAGGTCCACAACTACACAACATATTTTCCATTTGAAATGTTCAGTCCCAGAAGTAGAACGTATAATTTATACTAATCAACATACCGTAGTTGCTTTCAGCATTTGCCTTGTTCAATTTTTAGTTTAGTGGAGCTTCAATAATTGTTTGTTTTGTTTTTTTGCAGGAGTTTAGCTTTAAATGTCTCCATGGAAGCAAGATTTTATTTCATTTTAGATATAAAGCCCAGGTTTAAAAAAAAAAAAAAAAAACTTCAGACATACCTCATACAGGGAGTGCAGAATTATTAGGCAAGTTGTAGTTTTGAGGAATAATTTTATTATTGAACAACCATGTTCTCAATGAACCCAAAAAAAACTCATTAATATCCAAGCTGAATATTTTTGAAAGTAGTTTTTAGTTTTTTAGTTTTAGCTATTTTAGGGGGATATCTGTGTGTGCAGGTGACTATTACTGTGCATAATTATTAGGCAACTTAACAAAAAACAAATATATACCCATTTCAGTTATTTTTTTACCAGTGAAACCAATATAACATCTCAACATTCACAAATATACATTTCTGACATTCAAAAACAAAACAAATCAGTGACCAATATACCCACCTTTCTTTGCAAGGACACTCAAAAGCCTGCCATCCATGGATTCTGTCAGTGTTTTGATCTGTTCACCATCAACATTGCGTGCAGCAGCAACCACAGCCTCCCAGACACTGTTCAGAGAGGTGTACTGTTTTCCCTCCTTGTAAATCTCACATTTTATGATGGCCCACATTTCTCAATGGGGTTCAGATCAGGTGAACAAGGAGGCCTTGTCATTAGTTTTTCTTCTTTTATACCCTTTCTTGCCAGCCACGCTGTCGAGTACTTGGACGCGTGTGATGGAGCATTGTCCTGCATGAAAATCATGTTTTTCTTGAAGGATGCAGACTTCTTCCTGTACCACTGCTTGAAGAAGGTGTCTTCCAGAAACTGGCAGTAGGACTGGGAGTTGAGCTTTACTCCATCCTCAACCCGAAAAGGCCCCTCAAGCTCATCTTTGATGATACCAGCCCAAACCAGTACTCCACCTCCACCTTGCTGGCGTCTGAGTCGGACTGGAGCTCTGCCCTTTACCAATCCAGCCACGGGCCCATCCATCTGGCCCATCAAGACTCACTCTCATTTCATCAGTCCATAAAACCTTAGAAAAATCAATCTTGAGATATTTCTTGGCCCAGTCTTGACGTTTCAGCTTGTGTGTCTTGTTCAGTGGTGGTCGTCTTTCAGCCTTTCTTACCTTGGCCATGTCTCTGAGTATTGCACACCTTGTGCTTTTGGGCACTCCAGTGATGTTGCAGCTCTGAAATATGGCAAAACTGGTGGCAAGTGGCATCTTGGCAGCTGCACGCTTGACTTTTCTCAGTTCATGGGCAGTTATTTTGCGCCTTGGTTTTTCCACACCCCTCTTGCGACCCTGTTGACTATTTTGAATGAAACTCTTGATTGTTCGATGATCACGCTTCAGAAGCTTTGCAATTTTAAGAGGGCTGCATCCCTCTGCATGATATCTCACTATTTTTGACTTTTCTGAGCCTGTCAAGTCCTTCTTTTGACCCATTTTGCCAAAGGAAAGGAAGTTGCCTAATAATTATGCACACCTGATATAGGGTGTTGATGTCATTAGACCACACCCCTTCTCATTACAGAGATGCACATCACCTAATATGCTTAATTGGTAGTAGGCTTTCGAGCCTATACAGCTTGGAGTAAGACAACATGCATAAAGAGGATGATGTGGTCAAAATACTCATTTGCCTAATAATTCTGCACTCCCTGTAATATAATAAAAAAAAAATATTACTGGGTTAACTGAGGCAGTGCTTAAAGGCAAAACTTGCTGTAGTCCTTGACTTCTGCCAACACTGGATTTTCAGTTTTGGGTGAAATCATCTTTGGTCTTCATCCTTGCTCAAATACTATAGCTATTTTGAGGCTTGCATTGGAACATGTGATATTTAGGCTAATTAATCCTATCTTACACGCTCTACTGTCCAGTGGTATGCATATGCAAGATAATTATTTCTCAATGATGCACCTTCTGCTGTACCAAAGGCCCTTTAGTGCTGGATAATTGCTTAATAACGTGCCAGTGTAACCTGTCTGTGTATGAACCTCTCTTACTTTGTATGGCAGCCTAGTGTGACCTCTGGGAGGATTTGCTATGGACCAGAGTGAATATCTGTAGGGAAGGACATGCCTTTATATTAACTTTTATTAATTTGTTTACTGATCGTTACCAATAAACCCATTTTATCATGGCTGTGTCTGCTGCTCACTAATGGCATGTATTTCCTCTATTACAGACCATCCATGACCATTACACAGGTCACAGATTCATTTTTGATTTTACAGCGGTGCCCTCTAGCTGTGACTTGGCTTACTTAAAGGGACACAATTATACAAAAATGTCTTTCTCTATTTTTTTTTTTTGTTTTGTTTTTGTTTTATGCTTTTCAAGTGTTCTGTAACTGATGTTTTTAAATAAAGTTTAAGTTTAGTCATTGTCTCCCTGTTTACTTTTAATAGATTTGTTTCTTAAATCCTATATTCCATTTATTAGTTCTGTGGATGAGACATGGAAGGCAATGATTAGATAAAAATATTTGTATAGCGATTTTTTTTCTCATTGGACTCAAATTGCTCGAGAGCTGCAGCCACTAATGATGCACTCAGTAGGCCACCCGGCAGTGTTAGGGCTCGTTCACACTGAGCGTTTACATTTATTTTTTTTTAACGCGCGGTTCATTTTAGAAATCGCCCCAAAAGCGCTTGTGCAATGATTCCCTATGAGAGCAAACACGCTACATGTACCATTATCTGAGTGCCTTGCCTCAATAAGGTATAGGGAAATTCAAAGCGCTTTGTATTGTGATTTCTCGAGCGATTTATTTTTTTATTTTATTTTTTTTTTAATGAATAAATACATTGTATTTATTCATTTCCGGGTCAAATAGTGAAAAAACGAATCGCTCAGCAAAAAAAAAAGCACAAAGCGCAGGGAAAAGCGCTTTAAAAAAATCTCAAATCGCTCAGTGCTTGCGATATCACTGGCGATTTATTATGTGAACATAGCCTTAGGGAGTCTTGCCCAAGGATTCTTTACTGCAAAATTACTGGCTTTAGCCAGGACTGGAACTCAGGTCTTGGTGAGGACAATATGACTTTTGCTTACCTGGGACATCTTCCAGGTATTCCTTTAATACTTTACCAAGCTCATCGGAGCACAAGCTTCCAACCCCCGGCGTCTTTTTGCCACTTTCAACTCTCGGCTTAACCCCCCCCCCCACACACACACACACACCCTCTGTTTCCTCCCTCTCTGCCACAGATTTAGCCACCCACTTCACCAACAAAATTGTCTCCATCCGTCAGGAAATATTCAGTCTACAATCTTCACCTCCCATCCCCTCCCAACAAGCTCCTCCTCCACCCTATCCTCCCCTCACATCCTTCACTCCTACTACCACCGAGGAAGTCAACCACCTACTGCAGACTTCCCATACCACTACTTCCCCCCCCCCCCTTCCTTGACCCCATTCCTTCTGATTTACTCCAGCCTCATTTAACGGAATTGGCCCCAGTCCTCACTACCCTGTTCAACCTCTCCCTATCCACAGGCACCTTCCCCTCAGACTTCAAGCAGGCCACTGTACTACCCCTGCTCAAGAAACCCTCCCTCGACCCCTCGCTACCTTCCAACTACCGCCCTATCTCCCTCCTCCCCTTTGCCTAAAAACTCCTTGAGCGTCTGGTTCACAAACGCCTGACCCAGAACCTCAATGCCAACTCACTGCTAGACCCACTGCAATCTGGATTTCGGCCTGCCCACTCAACCGACACTGCTCTCACCAAAGTGGTCAATGACCTTGCCTTAGCTAAATCTGAAGGTAAATACTCCATTCTCCTCCTCCTTGACCATTCAGCAGCTTTTGACACAGTAGATCCCCTACTCCTCCAGTCATAGGCATTCACGTTCTCGCCCTGACCTGGCTTTCATCCTACCTCTCCAACCGCTCCTTCACGACAGTCTTCAATGACTCCTCATCCACCCCCAACCACCTCTCGGTGGGAATCCCCCAAGGCTCGGTCCTTGGCCCCTTACTGTTCACCCTATACACATCCTCCATTGGCAAGGTTATCTCCTCCATGGGTTTTAACTATCATCTGTATGCAGATGACACCCAGATCTACCTCCACACCCCTGACATATCCACCACTACCATGGACAAGGTCTCCTGTCTATCAGCCATCTCCTCCTGGATGTCCGTTAGGTTCCTGAAACTAAATCTAGACAAAACGGAATTTATGATCTTCCCACCCCGGTCATCCATGAACCTCCCAGATGTGCATGTCTCTGTTAACCAGACTACCATTCGCCTTACCTCTTAAGCCCGCTGTCTGGGTTTCACCCTGGACTCTGCACTCTCCTTCACTCCCCACATCCAAAACCTCACAAAGTCCCGCAACTTCCACCTTCGTAACATCTGTAAGATTCACCCTTTCCTGACCTCTGCCACCACCAAACTCCTCATCCCTGCCTTCATAATTTCCCGCCTTAACTACTGCAATGCGGCAGCCAGAATTATCCACTGCTCCCATCGCTCCACCATGGCGGATCCCCTCCTTGAATCCCTCCACTGGCTTCCTATCCAGTCCAGAATCAGATTCAAGATACTGTGTCTGACCTACAAATCTGTCCACAAAACCTGTCCAACCTACATTTCCGATCTTACTCAGAGGTACACACCTAGCCGCTCACTCCGTTCTTCCAATGAACTTCGCCTAACCGCCCCTCCGCATCACCCAGTCCCATGGACGCTTCCAGGACTTCTCAAGAGCTGCTCCAACACTATGGAACTCCCTACCTCCACCCATTAGGGCAGCCCCCTCCTTCAACATCTTCAAGTAGGCCCTCAAAACTCACCTTTTCACTCGGGCCTACTACCCCTTGTCACAGGGCCCCTAGTGGCCGGACCGCAAAATGCTTTCCAATCGGTTTCAGCACACAGACCATGCAAGCTGTGGGCGCAATCGGTGCGCAGAAACTGCTGGAATTTTGGCAGCAGACCGACTAGAAGGGAGCCTGTGAGTTACGGTAATTACAAACTACACACTATTTCAGGGTGTAACTGCCACCACCTCTGTTACCATGGGACAGAGGAACCCACTGACTGGCTGCGTCTAGACCTGCAAATAAAAACGGTTAAACACACTCTATTCTGTCTAGCTAGCAACAATAGTAGCGACTCTTCAGAATCCTGGGTTTAGTTTGTGCGGCTGAATAGCAGGGTAGCTGAATAAACAAATGACGTTAGCGTTGTTTATTAAAACTCAATATAAATAATATATACAGAAAATCATTAAAATCAACAATTATAGAAACATTAATAGCCAGTATGAAAATAAAAGGGAGAAAATACTTAGAGTTCGTGGAAATATGTCCTTCTGGGAAAACTCATAAAGTTCTTGGTTTCAGTTCAGTAGTAGTAAAGTCCAAACAAGTCAGATGCCAGCATTTCCTCAAGCTGGCAAGGATGTAATCCGGATGATGTTTCAAAATGGAGGACATTGATTTTGGGTCCTCTGCCATTCTTATACCCCTGATCCAGTCGGAGGGAGTGAGGGCGGGAACGTGAGATGAGTCCTCCCCCTTTCCTGGGCACCAAAAATCATATCTAACCATATATGGGCTCTATCTCATAGAACCGTACAGGTCAGGGCAGATTTACTAACATTTTAAGGTCCGCCCCGATTTACCCAGCCCCTGATACCAACCATGAGGGGTAGGACCTCTGTGGTATCACCAGGGCACTTTTGAACTGCCTGACGGTCCTTACCTCAGAATGTTCTGAAACTTTCTCAGTACCAGCGCCAGGCAAAGCCCGGCACGCGCTGAGTTTGGAGGGCCTGCCAGCCTTGTAACACAGGAAATATGACCAATATATCAGTTTATTGATTATTATATACATCTAGGAATTACAGCAGGTCAGGTCTAGGTGAAGGGCTCTTTGAAGCTAGGACAACAGGCTACGTGTCTGCTTCCCTGCTGAGATCGGGGCCGGTGAGTCTCACTCTTTCCTCTAAATTGGTTCTGTCAGGCTACGTATCTGACTTCATCTGATGGATGGGTCCTTAGCACAATTCTTGCTGAAGGCTTCCTGCCATTTGGTAAAAGGAAAAAAAAAACGGCTGTGCTGCCCCCTGGCGGATTTTAATAAACTGCCAGGAGGGTTAAAAGAAGGAATGTCATTCTGTTTCCTGCAATGACTGTTCAAATCTAACCAGGAAGCAATCAGAAAATGGACTGTGCGAATCCTCCCGATTCGCCTGCGTTTATCACGGCTGTTCCGTGACAGCCCCCCTTGGAGTAAAGGCATATAGACATGCATCCACAAGATGTGTGGCGTTGCCGCTAATCTCGCTGACGGGCCACGAGCTGCCGGTACGGCGGGAAAACTTATTGGAGCCTGCGGCTCGGTTCACCTGGACAGGTCGCTGTCCGCTACACTCAGGTTTGACCCGACATGGACCTTTCTGGACAGGGCGTTTGTGCCACTGCGTTCGGATGTGGCGTCTGCCAGGACTGCTGACAATGGGCAGTAGGTTGGGTAGGTCAACAGCCAGCCCACGCAGTGGCTTCCTGGTAAGTGGCTGTGGACCTAAGGTAACCCCGCGGGAATCCCTGGACCTTCCCAGCTCCTGACCGACGGCACATGCTTTGCAGTATTTTGCTACATCCCTGTTCATCCTGGGCGAATAAAACTGTTTCCGAATACAGGCAAGTGTCTTGCGGACACCTGAGTGCCCTGTCAGAGGATTACCATGTGCGGATTTCAGCACATGTCCCCTGAATGCCCTCGGGACCTCATGCCACTTGGTATTTGCCTGCGTCTTACCGGTAGTGGGCTGCACAGCCTTGCTGTAGTCACCCACCTTCCCAGTACACCTTGAAAGCGGCCCCAACTGCGAGGGGCTCAGAGAATTGCTGTCTGAGCGCCTCCAGGCTTGGGTCACTTTGTAGCACTGCTGTGAATACAGTGCTGTCAGTTCCAGCCAGCTGGCTCATGTCACATGAAGCCAGCAGCTGAAGGTTCTCACTTCTGGGGTCAGCACTGAATGAAGAGTCCGGCGCTGAGCCCACAATCCTTGCAGCACCCTGGGTGACTGCTAGTACAGGCACAGCATTAGCATTACAATAATTGACATTCTTCACATCATTGACGCATGCATTAATGACAGTGACAGGTACAGAAACATTTTCATTACAGATAGTTTGTACATCACAAAGGTACCTTTGACTCAGGTACTATTGAATCCGGTACCCTTGAACTGGGAACATTCAACCCACCTCCCCCTGGTGCTCCCCCAAGTACCTGGTGGTGGGCGGAGAGTCCGTCTCCTTCTGTGAGCGACAAGGCGGTTGTGGAAGGTTCACTCTCGCTTGGGCTATGTGTAAAAGGGTCCCCTCTACTCCAGTAAGGGCAAGAGATCGGCTGGAGCTGATGCTCTCCTTTGGCGCAAGGTGTGAGTGAACTAACGTGACGTGGGCTCCGGTGTCTCGGAATCCGGTGACAACCTTGTCGTTCACTCTAACAGGCTGCTGCTGGTCGGTTCGGTTGCGGATTTTCTTTTCTGCGGGCAAACAGAGGTGGGTGAGGTACAGGTGGTATAGGTGATCCAGGTGCTGGTGGTGTCTGCCTCCGCTACCGGACAGTCGAATTTCATGTGTCCGGGCTGGCGGCAGTAGTGACAGGTGACTCTCCCTCAGGCGCTCCAGGCCTGGGCGCAGCACCTGCCTGGGTGGCCTCTGTGGCGGATGGCTCCCAGGGGCAGGAGAGTCTGCCAGGGTATTGGGCTGACCACCTCTCCAGCTGGATGGTGCAGTCCTGCGTGTGTCAGGCACCCGGGTAGTCGCAAAGGTTTCAGCGAGGTCTGCAGCGACAGTTACCGACGCAGGCTTGCGCTCCAGCACAAACTGCCGTACATCAGCAGGGCAAATGTTCAGAAACTGTTCTAGAACTATCAAGTTCTCCAGGACATCATAAGACCCTTTGGTGAGGCCTAGAGTCCACTGGCGGAGTGTGGTGAGTAGACTGCTGACCACGTCTCGATAAGGCCCAGTGCCGCCAAAACAGCTAGCAGATCCACAAAACGCTAGCAGTTTTGGGTGCGGATGAAAGAGTTTAGTCCCAGAGCACATTGGGCGGATCTTGATGGGATCCGCAATCCGCATCAGCATCCGCGTAGCTAATGTATGTCTATGGGCTGGTGCACACCGGCGGTTTGAGGTTTTAAGCAAACCGCTAACGTGCAGCAAGAGGCACGTTTGCGGCTTGCTAAAAACCTCAAACCGCCGGCGTGCACAAGCCCATAGAGATACATTAGCCATGCGGATTTTCAAGCGGTTGCGGCCGGCGGATCCGCCCAGTGCGCACTGGGCCTAAGAGTCCGTAGATTTTCTCTTCCAGGACCTAAACTTCTTGCGATAGGCTTCTGGCGTCAGCTGGTATTTAGTGATCATAGCATCTTTTATAGCGGTATAATCATTATCTTTTTCCGCAGGTAACTTTGCGAAAGCATCAAGCGCTTTGTAGCGCAGCAAAGGTGTCAGATGTCTGGCTCACTGGTCTTGGGACAGACGATACTGACGGCATACATTTTCAAAAGACCACAAAAACAAGTCAGTCAGTGCCTTTTTCAATAGTAGAAAATTTAAATTTTGCACTTACAGGTGATGCAGCTCCTTCAGCAGGGAGGCCGGGCGATGAACTCCGGCTGGCCTGTTGCACTTTTGCCATATTCAGCTCATGCTGTCGTTGGCGCTCCCGTTCTGTAGCAGCGGCAGCAGCCTGGCGTTCTGCAGCTTGGCATTCTGCTTGCGCTTCTGCAGCAGCAGCCTGGCTTTTCGGCAGATTGGCGTTCCTCTCGCTTTTGCTCCGCCATGTACTGCAGGCAGGTACTTTTCCAGGTCAGTGTCCATCAGCTTCTGTAATGCCTGCTGCATTAGAGGATCAGCACAAATGGACATTCCAGTACTGGGCGATTCCAGGCGAGTACTCGGAGAAACTCTGAGGTTGGGGTCCATACTGACAGCCTCCTGCGTACCTGTTGCAGCATTGTCCGCAGGATGCTCAACCTCTGTACGCTCAGGATCTTCAGTCTCTTGTTCCCCTTGACTGGAGTCAGATGGGCTGGTGTCCTCCTCAGTGGACACATCCAGCACCCGCAGTTGCTGGCTATCCCATCTGTACAAATCTGTTATCAGGTCCTGTTTTTTCTTGCGGAGGTTGTCGATGCCGCTCGCTTCACAAAGATTTTCCAGGTCTGCTAAGCACATGAGCTTGTAGTTCCCGGACATTTCCATGCCAAATAAAATAAAACTTTTGGGGAGGGGTACTGGCTACAAAGTGTCTCTGTATATATAAAAAATATATTGCATTCAGCTAACGCCAACAAATTAGTTCGTTTCTCAATAGGGCTAAGTTGATAGCGCTATCTTAGATACCTTCAGCACAACACAGATCCCACCGCTGCCACCACTGTCACAGGGCTCCTAGTGACCGGACTGCAAAATGCCTTCCAATCGGTTTCAGCACACAGACCATACAAGCTGTGGTCGCAATCAGTGCGCAGAAACCGCTGGAATTTTGGCAGCAGACCGACTAGAAGGGAGCCTGTGAGTTACAGTAATTGCAAATTACACACTATTTCAGGGTATAACTGCCACCATCTCTGTTACCATGGGACAGAGGAACCCACTGATTGGCTGAGTCTAGACCTGTAAATAAAAACAGTTAGGCCCCGTTCACACTTGCGGTTGTTTGCCAAACGGACCGGATGACCTGACCGGATCCGGACCGGATCCGGATCGGAACCGTACGGTTCTGATCCGGATCCGGTCAGGTTGCATCAGGTGTTCATCAGGATGCGATCCGGATCCGTTTGGCAAAAGTAATGTAAAAAACAAAAAAAATGTTGGGGTCTGGGAGGTCAGCAGAAGGGGGACCTGTGGAATCAGGCCCTCTGCTGTTTAGCACTCACCTCCACCTGCGACATGCTGCCAACATCTCCGGATCCGGATCCAGCTGTGCTGCTCCACTCCAAAATGCTTGCCCATGTGTCCCCATCCAATATCGCCGCAACAATCCGCATAGGAAGTGGGGTAGAACATCCGGATTTCTCAGCCAGTGTGTTGTGCGCTCTCCGGTTCCCATTGGTTTGTATTGGCCGGATGGTGCAGTCCGGCTCCGCCCCGGATACGGCTGCCGGAGGAGCCGGATCAAAAAATAGCGCATTTTGGAACGGAGGCCGGAGTCCGGATCCGGTCCGGCTCCGGTCCGGCAGAACGGACGCATGTGAACGGACGCATAGGCTTTCATTGCTATGCCGTGCGTCCGTTCCGTCCGTTCTGCAAGCGGTGCGGCTCCGGCACGGCGATTCCGGACGGCCACCGCTAATGTGAACCGGGCCTTAAACACACTCTATTCTGTCTAGCTAGCAACAATAGTAACGACTCTTCAGAAGCCTGGGTTCAGTTTGTGCGGCTGAATAGCAGGGTAGCTGAATAAACAAATGACGTTAGCGTTGTTTATTAAAACGCAATATAAATAATATATACAGAAAATCATTAAAATCAACAATTATAGAAACATTAATAGCCAGTATGAAAATAAAAGGGAGAAAATACTTAGAGCTCGTGGAAATATGTATTTCTGCGAAAACTCATAAAGTTCTTGGTTTCAGTTCAGTTCAGTAGCAAAGTCCAAACAAGCCAGATGCAAGCATGTCCTCAAGCTGGCAAGGATGTAATCCAGATGATGTTTCAAAATGGAGGACATTGATTTTGGGTCCTCTGCCATTCTTATACTCCTGATCCAGTAGGAGGGATTGAGGGCGGGAACTGCACACCCCCTTAGAACATGAGATGAGTCCTCCCCCTTTCCTGGGGACCAAAAATATATATCTAACCATATATGGGCTCTATCTCACAGAACCGTACAGGTCAGGGCAGATTTACTAACATTTTCAGGTCTGTCCCGATTTACCCAGCCCCCTGATACCAAACATGAGGGGTAGGACCTCTGTGGTATCACCAGAGCACTTTTGAACTGCCTGACGGCCCTTACCTCAGAATGTTCTGAAACTTTCTCAGTACCAGCGCCAGGCAAAGCCCGGCACGCGCTGTGAGTTTGGAGGGCCTGCCAGCCTTGTAACACAGGAAATATGACAAATATATCAGTTTATGGATTATTATATACATCTAGGAATTACAGCAGGTCAGGTCTAGGTGAAGGGCTCTTTGAAGCTAGGACAACAGGCTACGTGTCTGCTTCCCTGCTGAGATCGGGGCCGGGAGATCTCACTCTCTTTCCTCTAAATTGGTTCTGTCAGGCTACTGATCTGCCTTCATCTGATGGATGGGCCCTTAGCACAGCTGGGTGCCTGGGACAGTTCCTGCTGAAGGCTTCCTGCCATTTGGTAAAAGGGAAAAAAAACTGTCTTTTAACCTTCCTGGCGGTAAGCCCAAGCTGAGCTCGGGCCTTGCCGCCGGAAGGCACCGCTCAGGCCCCGCTGGGCCGATTTGCATAAAATTTGCAATCCGATCGCCGCCGCTCCCCGCCGATCCGCCGCTATGTGTCCTACCTGATCATGCGCCTCCATTACTGTGAACCCATGCTATGCATCTGAGTGAACTTAACTTGCCTAATCTCCATGCTCCCCTGCAGTGACTAAGCATTACCTTGTACTCATACTGTGCTGCATGATCTGGTCTTTTTTGTATTCAGGTATTGTAATTTTGCTGTATATCACCCCTAAATATTGTCTGTAACCTAAACTAATGTCCTGCGCTGCGTAATATGTTGGTGCTTTATAAATACAATAAATAAATAAATAAGGTGCTCACCGTACAATAATCTTAGCCGTACAATCTTACAACATCTATGTAATATGAGGGACTAAAGAGGAGCTATCACGAAAATCTTAACATTTAAAACACATACAAATAAGAAGTACATTTCTCCCCGAGTAAAATGAGCCATAAATTACTTTCCTCCTATGTTGCTGTCACTTACAGTAAGTAGTAGAAATCTGACATTACCGACAGATTTTGGACTAGCCCATCTTCTCATAGGGGGGTTCTCAGGGTGTTCTTTATTGACAAAAGCACTTAGTGAATGGCAGTTACATAGTTACATAGTTATTTTGGTTGAAAAAAGACATACGTCCATCGAGTTCAACCAGTACAAAGTACAACTCCAGCCTGCTCCCTCACATATCCCTGTTGATCCAGAGGAAGGCGAAAAAACCCCCACAAGGCATGGTCCAATTAGCCCCAAAAGGGAAAAAATCATTCCCGACTCCAGATGGCAATCAGATAAAATCCCTGGATCAACATCATTAGGCATAACCTAGTAATTGTAGCCATGGATGTCTTTCAACGCAAGGAAAGCATCTAAGCCCCCTTTAAATGCAGGTATAGAGTTTGCCATAACGACTTCCTGTGGCAATGCATTCCACATCTTAATCACTCTTACTGTAAAGAACCCTTTCCTAAATAAATGGCTAAAACGTTTTTCCTCCAAGCGCAGATCATGTCCTCTAGTCCTTTGAGAAGGCCTAGGGACAAAAAGCTCATCCGCCAAGCTATTATATTGCCCTCTGATGTATTTATACATGTTAATTAGATCTCCTCTAAGGCATCTTTTCTCTAGACTAAATAAACCCAGTTTATCTAACCTTTCTTGGTAAGCGAGACCTTCCATCCCACGTATCAATTTTGTAGCTCGTCTCTGCACCTGCTCTAAAACTGCAATATCTTTTTTGTAATGTGGTGCCCAGAACTGAATTCCATATTCCAGATGTGGCCTTACTAGAGAGTTAAACAGGGGCAATATTATGCTAGCATCTCGAGTTTTTATTTCCCTTTTAATGCATCCCAAAATTTTGTTTGCTTTAGCTGCAGCGGCTTGGCATTGAGTATGATTATCTAACTTGTTGTCGATGAGTACTCCTAAGTCCTTCTCCAAGTTTGATGTCTCCAACTGTATCCCATTTATTTTGTATGGTGCTAGACCATTGGTACGACCAAAATGCATGAGTTTACATTTGTCAACATTGAATTTCATCTGCCATGTATGTGCCCATATAACCATCCTATCCAGATCCTGTTGCAATATAACACTATCTTCCTGAGAGTTGATGATTCTGCAGAATTTTGTATCATCTGCAAAAATAGCAACATTGCTCACTACTGCATCTACTAGGTCATTAATAAATAAATTGAAGAGCACTGGACCCAGTACAGACCCCTGTGGGACCCCACTGCTAACAGTCTCCCATTTTGAGTACGATCCATTGACCACAACTCTTTGTTTTCTGTCCATTAGCCAGTTCCCTATCCATGCACACAAACTCTTCCCCAATCCTTGCATCCTCAACGTTTGCACCAGACTTCTGTGGGGAACAGTGTCGAAGGCCTTTTCAAAGTCCAAGTATATCACATCTACAGCATTCCCAATATCCATATTAGCATTCACTACCTCATAAAAGCTGAGCATGTTAGTCAAACAGGACCTGTCTTTAGTAAACTCATGTTGATGCTGAGAAATAAGATTCTTTTCTACTATGAAGTCATGTATAGTATCTCTTAGTAACCCCTCAAATAGTTTGCATACAACTGATGTTAAGCTTACAGGTCTAATTTCCTGGATCTGATTTTTTGCCCTTCTTAAATAATGGGAAAACGTGGGCTGTACGCCAATCCACTGGGACTCTGCCAGTTGCAAGAGAGTCACAAAAGATAAGATAATGGGGTTTAGCTATAACTGAACTTAATTCCCTTAGGACCCGAGGATGCATGCCATCCGGGCCAGGTGCCTTGTCTATTTTTAATTTATTTAGTCTTGCCTTCACTTCTTCCTGCGTTAAGTATTTAATATTACAGTTAGAAGATTGAGACTCTTCTGCCTCTGTAATTTGCAACAGTGCTGTTTCCTTTGTGAAGACAGAAGCAAAGAAAGCATTTAATAACTCTGCCTTACCTTGGTCATCCACCATTGAGTTCCCACCCTCATCCTTTAGGAGTCCTATACAGTCAACCTTTCTTTTTTTAGAGTTGATGTACTTGTAAAACTTTTTTGGATTAGATTTGATATCCCTAGCGATTTGATTTTCAGCTTCGATCTTTGCCAGCCTAATTTGTTTTTTACAATTTTTATTGCACTCCTTATAATTGCTTAGTGCAGCCTCGGTCCCCTCCTGTTTTAGGACCTTATAGGCATTCCTTTTCCTCTTCATTTTATCCCTAACCTTTCTATTCATCCATAGAGGCCTTTTTTTATTCCTAGACATTTTGTTTCCATATGAGATATACATACTACAATATTGATTGAGAATAAGTTTAAATTAAAAGCTTGCCATTTCCCTTCAGTGTCCTCCCCTTGTAGTACATTATGCCAGTTCACCAAACTTAGTGCCTGCCTAATTTGATTGAACTTTGCTTTTCTAAAATTCATAGTTTTAGTGGTCCCGCTGCCCCGCGGCCTATCAGTCACCAGATCAAACGTTATCATGTTGTGATCACTATTTCCCAAATGTTCTTGAACCTGCACATTTGATACATTATCTGGCCTATTAGAAATGATCAGATCCAGTAACGCATTCCCCCTAGTTGGTTCCGTTACCATTTGAGTCAAGTAATTGTCCTGTAGTGCTGCCAGAAATCTGCTGCTTTTACCAGAATGGGTAGCCTCAATATTCCAGTCAATGTCTGGAAAGTTGAAGTCGCCCATAATTATGACCTCATTTTTACTTGCAGCTTTTTCAATCTGCTGTAGTAATCGCAGTTCTGCAGCTTCATTAATATGAGGTGGTCTGTAGCATACCCCAATAAGCAATTGGCAACTTTTATTTCCACCATGAATATTTACCCAAACGGACTCCACATCTTTGCAATCTTCTTCCATCTCATCGTTGAGGACAGCTGTAAAAGAATTCTTAACAAAGAGACAAACCCCTCCACCTTTTTTCCCTGTTCTATCCCTCCTAAACACATTGTATCCTTTTAAATTAGCTATCCAGTCTGGCTTTCATCCATCCATGTCTCGGTTATTCCCACAATGTCATAGCCTTTGTCATTCAGAATGAACTCTAGTTTGTCTATTTTATTTGCAAGGCTCCGAGCATTGGTTACCATGCACTATATATTTTTAACAACAACATTTACCAATTTTGTTTACATGAAATGGGCTACTTGAAGTTTTACCAACCTCCTTAATCTTTACACTGTCCCCACCCCCCTCTCCACCCCCCATAATGTTAGGCTCCAACTGTCTTTTTACCTTATCTTGTCTACATATTGAGACTTTATCCTCCCGCCTCCCCCCCAGATCCTAGTTTAAAATCTCCTCCAACCGTTTAGTTGCCCTGTTCAACTGCCAAAATAGTGTACAGGGAGCAGGGAGGCTGACCAGCATCTTTGTATTAATCATTTTCAAGGAATGTCTTTATAAAGAATGCTGAGAATTCCCCATGAAGAGATGGACTAGCCCAAAACCTGTCGGTAATGTCAGATTTCTACTACTTAGTGTAAATGACAGCAACATAGCAGAAAAGTAATTTATGACTCATTTTACTCTGGGAGTACTTCTTATTTCTATGTGTTTTTTAAATTTTAGGATTTTCGCGACAGTTCCTCTTAACTAAAGTATCCATTCAAACTACTGTATATTCTCTTAGTTTACACTTCTACTACGTAGTTTTAGCAGATTGTATAGTCGCGTGGTGCCGGAGGTGATCAAAGTGTCGGATTTTGCCCATATATAGCTGTTGCCGGACTAGATCAGGTAGCGGTGCCCCTAGTGACGAGCCCAAATGTGCCCACATAATATCTAAATTACGTGGCATGGTGGTAGAGGTTAGGGCTGCCAGCAATCAGTGTCAGCCTTAGTCCGACACTTTGATATAAAGGGACTGATGCTGTGCCGGACTGTGTCCGTTTTTGAACCTATGCTGGAAAAGGTAAATGCCGGACATGGTCCAACATAGGATTGGAAAAGGTTAAAGCTTTTGCCAGTTTTTTTTGTTGCAGCCCTGCCCATGGTGACTTAGGGCCTGTTCTCACTATGGCGATTAGCAGGTGATTGCCGCTAATCGCCGAAGCGCTAGAGCTTTTTATTAGCGCAATTATAACTATATGGCGGCAATCTCACTTCCGCGATTGCCACTGATCGTAGGCGTCCCACGATTAACAGCAATAGCGAAACTTGTTGCATGCAGCATTTTGCTGTGATTCTCCAATGACCCTGGTACAGTGCTTATATAAGTGCTGATCGCGATTGTCTGGAATCGTGTGAGTGTCCAGTGATTTTTACCATGCAAGTTTGGCTATTTTCTAGTGTGAATGGGCCCTCACAGTTCTTTATATTGTATGTCATTTTAAGCCTTCAATAAACGAAGATTCATATCGGAAGGAGTGCGGATCTCTACAAATCTTGTTACCAGTGATACCCGGGATACCGTGATCTGCACACTTCACCCATTCTCTTGGGAATAAGCCAAAGTGTGCGGCAATTCCTGCTATAAATATACTGCCCATGGGATGGGACATCAGGGCAAGCAGTAGATGGAACAGTTCCCAATTGTGACACGGTTATATACCGTAATTGTCTTGTAGGATAAGGTTATGCAGGTGATCCCTTACTTCCAAACAGGTTCCATTCTGGTACATAATGACTTTTAAAGGGAAACTGAATTGAGAGGTATATGGAGGCTGCCATATTTTATTTCATTTTTAACAATACTAGTTGCCTGACAGTCCTGCTGATTTTTTTTTGGCTGCAGTAGTATCTGAATCACACCAGAAACAAGCATGCAGCTAATCTTGTCAGATCTGACAGTAATGTCAGAAACACCTGATCTGCTGCATGCTTGCTCAGGGTCTATGGCTAGAAGTATTAGAGGAAGAGGATCAGCAAGATAGCCAGGTAACTAGTATTGTTAAAAAGGAAATAAATTTCAGCCTCCGTATCCCTCTCGCAACAGTTCTCCTTTAATTTGATTGTAAGTTGAGTCTTGTGTTAACTACTAAACGACTGGGTCACACTAATGGGCGTGAATGCAGTGGCAGCCCCAGGACCACCTAACGCCAATTGTTGTCCTGGGGTGGGGTTTTGCAGGAGATAATGATGTAGCTCTGCTCCGTCATCAGTCTCCCAGATCCACGGCAGCGCTGTACTGGGGACACAGCCATGTCCCCCTGAGAGTGTCAGTAGCGATCCGCTATCATAGGCTGATCCCGTCGATCCGTCCGTGCTGAAGATTTCGCTCGATTGGTCGGGAGTGCGTCGATAGTGGCGTTCGAATGTCCGGCTAACGCTAGCGGCAATACATTACCTGCTTCGCTGGCGTGTATCCCCACTCTCACCCGCTGATCCTCCACTGGGCTCTGGCAGGCTTCACTTCTTCCTGTCCGGACAGGAAGTTTAAACAGTAGAGCGCCTTCTACTGTTTAAACTTCCCCGGACAGGAAATACAGTGAAGCTGCAGCCCTGGAGCGCCGGAGAAGACAGCAGAGACCGGGAGACTCGCGCTGGCCGGATCAGGTAATGCATGCAGGGGGGGCAGCGGCAGCTTCACAGATGGTGAATCAATTTCATCTCAATTCTGTTTGCAGTAAAGGCAGCCATACGATCCCGCTCTGATCAGATTCGATCAGAGATGGATCTATCTGTTGGTCAATCTGATGGCAAATCGACCAGTGTATGACCACCTTTAACCTTTTGAGGACTGCAGTGTTAAACCCCCCTAATGACCAGGCCATTTTATGTAAAATGGGCCGCTGCAGCTTTAAGGCCAAGCTGCAGGGCTGCACAGCACACAAGTGATCCCCCCCCCCTCTTTTCTCCCCACCAACAGAGCTCTCTGTTGGTGGGGTTGGATCGCTCCCCCAGTGTTTGTTTTATTTTTAAATCAATATTTGTTTATTTTTTTTTATTAAAATGTGTTTGTTTTTTTTAAAGTACAACCCTACACACGCCCACCCTCCCTCCCCCCGCCACCCAATTCCTGTGATCGGCTGTCATAGGCTTCAGCCTATGCAAGGACTTTTCTTTATTCTCACTATAAAAATTGCTCAAAATAAAAACATAAAGAACAAGAAAACACACATAACGTATTACTGACAACAATGCCTCAGTGCGCAGTAGATCTATTGCACTTACGCCTTCTGAAGCAGTCTGCACATGTCATATACAAGTGGATGCCAATGCCCATCTGTCCCGGGTGCGTTACAACACTTCCGCGCTCTCCCGTTTCGCCTCCATACTCGGTTGCAGGGTATATCCTTTTGCGCTTCTCTGTTGACCGGCCGGTCTGTGCGCTATCTTCGTTCCAATGCGACGTCAGATGTATAGCTCCGCCCTACGCGCGTTTCGTCCTCCCGCCAGACTCATCAGGGGCTCCATCTCCAGTGGGAGCCATATGGGTTAGAGACACTAATTAAGGGGCATTATATGGGATGATACTAACTTGGAAACTGTAATGGGCAATATAACAGAGGGAAATAAATCATGGGGGGCGTAATACAATGTGGGGGCACTGTGGGTCAGAGACACTAACTGGGAGCACTATAACAATGTGCACTATAAAGTGGGGATATTAACTTATTTTTTTTGGTATCAAAAGTGGCTTTTATTAGAAACTTTACAAAGCATCACAGGTATAAAAGGGCATAATATACAGAGAATGTATATGTTACGGCCAGAACCCGAAGTGTGGCCACTTCTAGTTCTGGCCGGCCACTTCGGGTTCTGGCCGGCCAATTTGCGAAGTGGCCGCAGCGCAGCGGCCAATGTTAGAAATGCAAAGCTACACTTATTTTACGGCCGTCTCGCTGCGGCCAAATGTATTAAAAGTTGCTTAAATTTAATTAAATATAGCCGGCGGCGATGTGATAGATGAAGCCGCCGGCTTTCGCACTGCCTCCCCTCCCCCCCCCCCGCCTCTCTCCTTGTCCCCGCCTTCCATACAATACGGAGCCGCCGGGAGAGTCGTTCGTCGCGGCAGGGGAAGCAGAGCGGGCAGGCTGCAGACATTGCTTCTGCCAGCGCCCGCTCTGCAGGAACGGCAGGATTCCCCTGCCGCGACGAACGACTCTCGGGGACACGCGTGTCCCCGCCCGGCTGCTCCGTATGTCGTATATGAGGCAGGGAGAGGAGAGAGGCGGGGGAGAGGAGGAGGAGGCAGTGCGAAAGCCGGCGGCTTCATCTATCACATCGCCGCCGGCTATATTTAATTAAATTAAGCAACTTTTAATACATTTGGCCGCAGCGAGACGGCTGTAAAATAAATGTAAACTTTCCATTTCTAACATTGGCCGCTGCGCTGCGGCCACTTTGCACATTGGCCGGCCAGAACCCGAAGTGGCTGGCCAGAACTAGAAGTGGCCACACTTCGGGTTCTGGCCGTAACATATACATAAAACATTTGTACAGGAAAAACCTATACAAACATCACAAGAAGAGCAGTATGGAAAAAGTGCGTTTGATTAAAGGAGCAGACCCAACTGGAAAACGGGATCACTTATCTGGACAATTAAGAACCTCAAGCTCTTCACATATACCTGTAATAAACTTTGTATAACACAAAAAAAAGATAAAGTAGAAAAAGGAACTATATTCCAAAAAAGAAGCAAAAATAAAAGGTGTTACAGGTCCAGGGAATGAACAATAGGCATTGAAGGAAAACAATCATATGCGTCTGTATACTGTCCAATTATCCCATATTAAATCAAATCTAGTTACATTTTCAAGGGATATATAATAGGCATAATAATAATAATAATGGGTGACATATATGGAGCACTCTATAGTAGAGTACCTGCCAGACCCCCCCAGTCTCCTCATGTACCCCCTGGGCCTGTGGTGAGTGTGGAAGCAGTGCTTAACCACTTAATGACAAGCTGACTTATAAAAACGTCCTGTTAGGGCCTCTTAATGGCTCCCGGACGTTTTTATAAGTCAGACAATGCTTCTGCCGCTGTGCATGGGCATGTGCATTCCCATGCATGTGTACGTGAAAATAGTGAGAAAAAAAAGCACCAAAGAAAAAACACACCTTTATTTCCAAATACTATATTGTCACCATACTTTGTACTAGGGACATAATTAAAATCTTGTGATAACCAGAACAAAGAGGCAGATAAAATGTGTGGGTTTTATGTACAGTAGCAGTGTTTATACTAAAACTATAGGGGGATTAAATTGGAGAAATAGTGTGTTTTGGGGGTTTTTTCCTTGTTTTTCCCTTTAAAATGCATAGAAAATAATTTCTGAAAACAAGTAACCCCAAAAAGACCAAACTGTAAAATTTAAATATGTGCAAACATATACAAATAAGAAGTACATTTTTTCCAGAGTAAAATGAGCTATAAATTACTTTTCTCCTATAATGCTGTCACTTACAGTAGGCAGTAGAAATCTGACAGAAGGGACAGGTTTTGGACTAGTCCATCGCTTCATGCATTCCTTTGTCAGATACATTTAGTGAACATTAGCAAACTGAGCTGTACTGAGCTGAGAAGCAGAAAGAGAAGTGATAACTAGATAGATTTTAATATATAAATACAGCAGCTATGGAATAAAATGCACTAGCAGCTTTCAGAGCAGATATACTGTTGTTTGTGAATTTGTCATTTGTAGGCAGACAATATTACTTGTGCACACAAGCAAATATGATAACTGTATGGGTAATAAAACGTAAGAAAACACATTTTAATTGAATGTTATGTCAGAGTTTTATCACACTTTAACTACACTTAACGTCAAAAGATTTAGAACATATTAATTTTTCCAGTTTATAAATGAAATTCAAGCAGTTCAAGTCCAATGAAGTAGTGAACTGCCAGAAGTTAAAAGTGGTAAAATTATCCAAAACTAAAAAAATATAATTCAGAATGATTTAAAATGGCCTTTCTCAGTGAACAAAAAAATAGGTTAACAACTTCCAGCTGTTCTGCGCAAGTGGAGGTTGATCAAGCCTTGAAAGTTGTTCCCAATTTGTACAGGTGTCCCATCTTGTCCTGATTACGTGCAACCCTTCATGTCTGCATAAAAGTGGTGTTGGAACACACTGTGGTACCATGCCCTCATGAGCATTACAGGAGAAAGTAGTGTTTCTATAAAATGGCGAGAAAAAGGCAATCGCCATTGCAAGAGAAAGACCATCAAAAGAAATTTCACAGGAAGTCAAGGTGTCGGTAAGTAAAGTCTCCTTCACCTTAAAGTGGACCCAAACTAAAAATACAAGATTTCAGAAATAAAATCTATTTTCTAAATTATAATAATAAATAGCAGCCTTTTTTCAGCTGCATGATGACAAATATAAAATCTTTTACATTTATTGGAGAAACCCCTCCCTTGCTTTCATATTGCCGGCAAATAATCCGGCAAACTGGTGGAGCAGATGGTGTCCAGCAAAGGAGGAATTGCTAAGGGCTGCCCCCAGTATAACCCTAGTTATGCAAAGAGAAGGGTGAAAAGCATGCACTGAAATGCTCATAGGCTTGAAGGAGTGTTTATTTATCTTTGTATGTGTCAGAGTGGTGCAACTAAATATTTTGAATTCAAAAAATGTTTGGTTTGGGTCCACTTTAACAGAAAGAGGTCTGGCAGACTCGAAGCCAAAGAATCAACAGCTTGCGTTATTATAGGCAGCTTCAAGCACAGCTTAACCTCCCTGGCGGTCTATTAACCATTTCAGCCCGCGGGGATTTTTCACCTTATGGACGAGAGGAATTTTCACCTGTCAGCGCTTCTCCCTTTCATTCCCCAATAGCTTTATCAGTACTTATCACAGCAAAATGATCTATACCTTGTTTTTTCCGCCAGCAATTAGGCTTTCTTTGGGTGGTAAATTATGCTAAGAATTATTTTAATCTAACTGTATTATAATGGGAATAATAATAAAAAATAATGCATTATTTTTCAGTTTTCAGCCATTACAGTTTTAAAATAATTAATGCTACCATAACTAAAATCCACACATTTTATTTGGCCATTTGTCTTCGTTATTTAAATGTTAAAATTATACCCCTAGTTTAATGTATGGTGACAATATTTTATTTGAAAATAAAGGTGCACTTTTTCAGTTTTACATCCATCACTAATTTTTAGCCCAATATTTATTAATTTTATGTCCTCTTGACATAAATAACCATTTATTTTTATTCCCCAAAGTTAGTAGGTTTGGTATACTATTTGGCCACAAGATGTCCCTACTGAGCAAAAATCCCATTAGCGTACAATGTACGCTAATGGGGATACAATGTATCACTACATTGTAACCAGGGAAGTGACGTAGGCTTCCATCGGAAGCCTCCGATCACAGCAGCAGCGGGGAAGTTATGAATGGAAACATTGTTTCCATTCATAAATTTAACGATCGGGCGGCGGAAACCGGCGGAAATCGCGGCGGCTCCATTTACAGAATAAACACTGTTTTTGAACAAAAACAGTGTTTATTCTCGGCGGACATGCTCGGATTGGCACAGGGGACTTTTGTCCCCTGCAGCCAATCCCCTCTGCTAGCAGCAGCAGCGCGATCGCGGGCATCTGCCCGCACGATTGCCTGCAGACCACCCAAACTGCAGGGACGTGACTAGCGCGTCCCTGAGGCTCTAGCACTTGCCGCTGCGGACGTGAAGCTCACGTCCGCGCGGCTGAAAAGGTTAAAACCGCCAGGATGGCAGCGCAGCACTTTTTTTTTTTAAAATCATGTAGCTAGCCTAGCGCTAGCTACATGATAGCCGCTGTGCAGCGGCATCCCCTCACCCCTTCCGATCGCCTCCGGCGATCAGAAAAAAACAAGGCTTCTATCACACTGCCTGTAAAAATGTTCTGATTATCAGAAGTAGACGGAACAGATGCAAACAGGCCCTATACAAAGCAATATGATCACTTCTATCCATACAGCATCCAAACTTGCATTCCACCCATTGGAATGGACCAAACTGATCCATTCCGACAAGCGCAGTGCAAATTTTGATCCCATCTAACTTTTCTGGATCGGCTGGAAAAAGAAGATAACAGAGGCTCACTGAATAAATGCTAGCCTGTGAGAATGAACAGAGCCTGTTCTCACTAGGCTGCCCTCTGCATACATTTCAAAAAATACTCTCCTGCCACTGTCCATTCAGGTCCGCTGCCACAGTCCCTTCGGGTCCCTGCACTCTGGAACATTGTTATACTGATCCCAGAGCCCCAACAAAAGCATCAGGTTACAAATGGTTTGCAATAGATCAATGGGAATCATCCCTAACTAGGGAGGATTCTCATTAGTTCGCTGAGCAGTGGACCATGGAAAATACTACCTGGTGCTCAGGGAGAATTCCTGTTGGTTTTTTGCTTATCAATGGGAGCCTGAGGGGTCATTGTAAAGTATATTTTAGCTATGTCTCCATTGGAGCCATTTTATTTTGCTTCCTGTTCCATTTTCCCTAGTAACTGGAACATTAAGAGCATTTCCTCAATCAGAATCTAGTATTTCTGTCTTATTTAAAGCAAAAATGAAAATAATTTTGACTGGATTTCTACTTTTATATGTAATCATGAATTGTATGTTATATATTCCACACCTGTTATGAACTGATGTCGCATAGTCTTTAGACTGAGGGTTACTTAATGACCCAACTTGATCAATATAAAAGGATTGCAGAGAAAATGATGCTTGCCATATAAATATGTGACTATTCTACTTTAGTTGTTCTTGTGTTTCTCCACTAGATGGTAGCATAACACTGTATGTAATCTACTTACATTTTAACACTAAGGGTATCCTACATCTGGGTATTTCTATTTTATCTTATTAGGTATCATGATACTTTAATTTAAAGCCTGCACTACTTGCAAAGTACATATGATTACAACATACAGATTACAACAGTAAAACATGAGAAAACAAAGCTGATGTGATGATCACTCAGACTGAAAATGTTAAACTATGTTACATTGTAAAGCTAAGTATAAAATATAGGTGTCAGATATTAAAATAGAAAATCATTAAAATGCATGATCATTTCTATGCAGATGGAGGAGAAAGAGGAGTAAGTGACCTCCCACTACAGAAAAAGACAATAGTTTTTTGCCAAAATGCATCCACAGTTGGTGAGGATAACCATGTGTCTTCTTGCAGACTAAAACAAACTGGAACTAATGCCCAGTAAACTGAAAAACAGTAATGGCTCAATGCCACCAAAACGGCATTGGAATCAAAAACACTGATGCACTGGTGGGAGAGGGCTGAATAGATTTCACTAGAGAGTCCCATGCACTTGTGGTTCTTTAATCACTTGAGGACCTAGCCTTTACCCCCCCCCCCCCCCTTAAGGACCAGCGCTGGTTTTTCAGATCTGTGCTGGGTGGGCTCTACAGCCCCCAGCACAGATCAAATGACAGGCAGAGCGACCAGACCACCCCCCTTTTTTCCCCACTAGGGGGATGATGTGCTGGGGGGGTCTGATCGCTCCTGCATGCTGTGGGTGGCGGGGGGGGGGGGGGGGCACCTCAAAGCACCCTCCACCGCAGGATTCCCCCTCTCCTCCCTCCCTTCCCTGAGAGATCGGAGGCTGCACAGGAACGGATCTGTCCTGTGCAGCCTCTAACAGGCTCCCCGCTGTCATGTGACAGCGATCCCCGGCCGCTGATTGGCCGGGGATCGCTGATCTACTACAAAGCTGCTACTGTAGCAGCGTTGTAAAAATGTAAACAAAGCGGATTATTTCCGCTTGTGTTTACATTTAGCCTGCGAGTCGCGATCGGCGGCCTGCAGGCTATTCACGGAGCCCCCCGCCGTGAAATGACAGGAAACAGCCGCTCGCGCGAGCTGCTGTTTCCTGATTAATTAGCCTGCAGCCGGCGACGCACATCTGCGTCGCTGGTCCTGCAGCTGCCACTTTGCCGACGCGCGGTATGAGTGCGCGGTCGGCAAGTGGTTAAGAACACAACTGCACACACAACTGCACACCATTGAGGAAATCAGGCACATCTGTCCCCCGTGGGAATGAACACTTAGACATGGTATACACTGTAAATTGCCAAACTCCAACACAATTGCTGAATGGTTTTGTACCTATTTTTTCACTTTTTTGTGATTTTGTAGGCATTTGCCATTTTGCAGCATCCCAAATGCTGTATGTAACAGAAGAACAATCATTGGAGAAAAGGAAGCAGGCAATCCTTTTGTGAATTTAAAAAAATTGAATTGCTTCAGTGGGATTATCCCCATTGTCAAGAACTTAGCCAAGTATCTGGGACTGAAGAGTCCGCGATGTAGAGGACAGCGGCTCAGCTTCTTACCACCCAATGACCCTGAAGTTGAGACAGGGAACACTGAGGGTCAAGAGACAGCGCTAATAGACCAGTCAGCGTGATGGCAGTAGTGATGAGTACAAATTGTGCATAATCCTAGTGCAACATTTCTGGAAAAATAATTTTGTTTCTAACTGTAATCAGGAATTATAATTTTGAGTAATTTTTGCGTAATTTTGTGCCGACTTTAGCGGTTAATAGCAAAGCACCCATACATGCTATCATCACCAAAATTGCTACGTATCTTAAAAGGAACCTGAACAGAACCTATATATTCAGCCTTTTACTTACCTGGAGCTTCTCCCTGCTCCCCCTAGTCCCTGAGGTCCCACGGGATCCCCTCCTTTCTGCGCTGGATGTTCTGTTAGATATACGACCTGAACAGCAGTCGCTGTGACTGCACATTCACAGCCCCGTCCGCGCACCTGTCTTGATCACGCTCCTGTCGCATTCTGCGCACGCATGGTTAATTCTTTCGAGAACGTCACGTGCGCAGAATGCTCCTGGTGACGGGGAGCATGATCGAGGACCTTGTCGTTTTTGAGAAAATCTATTTTAAAAATGCAAAGGAAAAATGTTTTTTTAAATTTGGTGGAATTACATTTTGCTCAGTTTATAAACGCTTTTTGTTTACATTTTTGAAATCTATTTTTCTTTTTCAAAAATTATGTGTTTACTTGTTCCCACTGTTCCCCTTACATACGTAGCAATTTTGGTGATAACATGTATGTGGGGTTTGCTATTAAGTCAGCAGAAAATTAGGAATGGATTAGGCAAAATCAATTACATTGACAAATCGTAATAACATGGCTGTAATTGTGACATTTAATGCAAAATTTCACGTAATCGCAATTAGCAGATTACGATCATCACTAGACGGGACTGGAGTGACCTGACAGGGCAGGCAGAGGACAGGAACTGAAACAGGCTGAGATTCAACAACGGATCAGGTTCTCATACAGGCAAAGGTTTTGGTAGCAATTCGGATTCTCAGGGAAGCAAGCGTCAGCAACAAAGCGGGATGTGAAATAAAGACAAGGTCAACAGCAAATTGGGTAGTTAGAAAGGCCAGGGTCAACATGAGCAGAAACAGGCAGACTTAAAAGTCCGGTCACAAAAAAGCACTTTAACACACAAGTTGCAATACTACAGCACTTATCAGAGGGTCTATTCAGGTTTAAATAGACCATTTGATGCAAGTCATGTACATATCGTTTGTAAGCATGTACCTGTGAAAACACGCAGATGGCAAACACATATGCAAGACTTTGGGTCATGTATACACAGACGCTCCCGTATAGCGCTAGTGCTTTCGTCATAACGCACACACGCGTAAACTGCCAGAGCCCCACGCCTCACCAAAACAGGCAACTGACCGTCACACCCATAGGATTACATTGCCAAAGTGCTTTTGAAATTGCCGGCAATTTTGAAAAGTGCTCAAAAGCACTTGTAGTATAAACCAGCCTTAAAGGGGAACTGAAGAGAGAGGTATATGGAGGCTGTCATGTTTATTTCCTTTTAGACAATACCAGTTGCCTGGCAGCCCTGCTGATCCTCTGCCTCTAATACTATTAGCCATAGCCCCTGAACAAGCATGCAGCAGACCAGGGGCTTGATTCACAAAGCGGTGCTAACCTACTTAGCACGTCTAAAGTCTTTAGACGCGCTAACCAGGGTGCTAAGTAGGTTAGCACCGGACTTCTCAATCAGATCGCGCGCTAACTTTGCGCGCGCAAAGTTTTACGCGCGTAAAGTTTTATGCGCGCTAAGTCCCATAGGCTTTAATGGGCACTTCGCGCGGAGCGCCCTGCGCTCTGTGCAGTACGCGTGTAAAGTTTTATGCGCATAAAGTTTTGCGCGCGTAAAGTTTTATGCGCGAAAAGCTTGTTTAGACGTGCTAAGGGGGTTTTCACAGGCGTGCTAACAGTTAGCACCGCTTTGTGAATCAAGCCCCAGGTGTTTCAGTAGTTCAGACTTATAAGTCTGATCTGACAAGACTAGCTGCATGCTTGTTTCTGGTTTTAATCAGATACTACTGCCGAGAAATAGACCAGCAGGGCTGCCAGGCAACTGGTATTGATTAAAAGGAAATAAACATGACAGCCTCCATATACCTCTCTCTTCAGTTCCCCTTTAAGACAGCATTAATTGCAGCCCTGTTTATTGCTGTTTTTAAAAATAATTGAATTGGTATTCTTATTATCTTTACTAATCCAATACTTGCTAGAACCAACTTAGGCAGCAAGTCTTTTGGAGCAAATATCTACCAGATTTGCACATATGGATCAGATGAACTCAAAGGATAATTAGACAAAATCCTGCAATATAATAATATACATTTTATATATGTCCATATATAATTGCTTGATAGTATGTGAACTTTCAGTATTTTTGCAGGAATATGACTTTTTGGTCCTTGATCTAAATTGTGAGCTAAAAACAATACTTTGGCCTGCATGAAAAGCAAAACCTTTGGTGAAAAATAAGCATAAAAGACATCCCAGCAAGCATCTCAGCATAAGAACTTTATCCCATCTCTGAAACTTGGTGGTGGTGAGCTTATTGACTTATACTAGCCAATTTTACACCAAAATGTACAATATCCATCTTTGAACTGAAGCTCAGTACAAATCCGGTCATATCTAAAGATAAACAAACCTACCAACACAATACACGAATACAATAACATTTGTAAAGCACTTTTCTCCCGTAGGACTCAAAGCGCATAGATTCAGTACTGTATGTCTCAGATCAATCCAGGTTTGCAGGCTGGACTGTGTTACAGAGGAAATAGGTGTTCATAAATGCCAGACTAAATAGGTGGCTTTTCAGTTTGCACTTACAAGCTTCCAGGAATGGAGATGTCCTGATTGGGTGTGGCAGGGAGTTCCAAAGCAGCATGACAGAAGGCTCTGTCTCCAAAGGTTTTGAGGTGGACTCTGGAGGTGATCAAGTTGTTAGATCCTTTTGGTTTAAGATTGTGGGGGTTGGGATTCAGTTCATGAATCCTTTCAGGCATCCGAGGCCCATATTGTGCAAGGATTTGTTACATCTGAGGAAAATTAAAAATTTCATTGACCTTCTGGTTTACAAATAAACAGAAATTAACTTACAGCCAAATATGGTATGGGGTTTAGGTTGCAATGATTGAAACCCTTGACTGGAGGTGAGCATCAATTTATATTTAGAATTGTATAAAAATCATAGGCTCACTAACTGGGTGACTAGGTTATCCAAGTGCTTGAGTCTAGTGCGTAGGGCTTACTGGTCCATAGAAGAGCTTTAATATTATATGGCTCCATCGAGGTACTCTCAAACTGAACTGATAATGGCAAAGTGAAAGTGGAATAGCATTCTGTTAAGTAAAAAAAAATAATTATTATATTTTGGGCTTTGATTTTAGGGGATTACAATTCCATATACATTTATGCAGCTGACTTTGTATATGAGACAAGTAAGTACTTTTAGCAGGCCTGAGAAGGGGTCTAAAATGTTGGGAAAGGAAATATTTTAACTACTGTAATGCTCCTTGAACAGGAGATGCCTTTCTGTGCTGATTCCCTAATGTGTACTGAGAGAAAATGTAACATTATAAGCCTAAACAATTTTACCTCTTCTTTTTACATTTAAATGTTTGTTAGAGGCTGTTATTGCTCTACATCCACAACCTGCTGTTGGCAGAAAGAGCAGCCAGATAAGGATTGCTTTAATTAGCAGTAGCAATGAGCAAACAAAAACTTTCATCAGTAGGCGGGTGGGCAGATAGGACACTGTATTTCAAACACTTTAGAGAGCCACACTTGACTACATTCACACCTCCTGCTGGATAAAAAAGGGCAGAGAGAAGGGGGAGTGGTAGCTCCTACAGCTATTAGAAACCAGGATACAATGCAGAAAGAAAAGAAAAGTTGCTTGGAACCCTTTAAGGCCTCATTCACATTGAACCCTGAACAACAGATGCATTTTAACTGATCGGTTGTTCCATAGCAGTGCATCATGAAAAGCTTTTAATTAGAGCGCATACAATGTGAACTACCGTACCCATAGGGAAACATGGACATTGGGTTGCTCATCAATTTTCCGTTCCGTTATCACTGACAGCAACTGTTTTAGTGTGAATGGACCCTTAGAGCCTAGGTGGGGATATTGATGCGTACGTTTTAGTTTTACTTATGGTTACTGTAAGCAGTGGCATACGGATCACCATAGTAGGACTCGTAGCCACAGGAGGCCCAGTGTGCATGTCCTGGCGGCAGCGAAATGGGCGTTTGCGGTGGCCCCCTAAAGTGCAGAGTAGTGTAAAAAACAATGCGTGTATGGCCTGCTTAAGATATTTCCATGCAAATGTGTAAGACAAACAGCAGAATGGTTTATTGCTACTCAGAAAAAGCACACCAGATACTAAAAGCAAAGGCACAGTTAGGCCTCGTTCACATTATGAAACACGGATGGCCGTGCGTTCGGAACGCAATGCATACGAACGCACGCCATCCACGTTTCTATGCGTTGCGTGACTGATCCCATTCACCTGAAGTGAATGGGCCAGCCACGCGTTTCAGCAAAAAATGCGTGCAGCATACGTTCCCGGACCGCACTGGTCTGGAACGCATGCAGTGTGAACATCAGACAGTGCTGTCTATGCACAGTCTGATGTCGTGCATGTCTGCCTCCTGCACGCATTCCCGATACGCGGATGGGAACGCGTGCAGTGTGAACGGGGCCTTACTCCACACAAATATGTAACTTTAGATTATTTTACTTAAAAATGAAACACTACATTTTTTTATCCTGCATACCAAAAATTTGGTTTCTAAATTACTTGTCTTAGGACTTAGGGCTCATTCACACTTGCGTTTGCAAAACGCCAATGATTTTCGCCGGCGTTTTGCAGGAGTGATTTTTCCACGATTTCAAGCGGAAAAATCACTGAACACTGCGGCGATTTTTCCGTGATCGCGTTTAGCGCTTCTATAGCACAGAAACGTGATCGCCGGGAAATTGCCTGAAAATGGTGCAGGCGACGCATTTTTGGGCGATTTGCAGCGATCAGTGCAAATCGCCGAAGTAAGAATGGGCCCATAGACTTTTATTACACTAGCGCTTTGAAAAGCGCTAGCGTTTGAGCATTTTGCTGAAATCGCTGGCAAAACGCTCAAGTATGAATGGGCCCTAAAGGTGGCTATACACTACTTGACTTGGCGGCCGATCCACCCTCCAATTCGATAATTATTATCGAAATGGATGAAAATCGGCGCCGCCTAGAGCATGCCTGATCGAGGATGCGACCAATTTCGGCCTTTGCTTGTATCAGTCGGACATGGTGAAAGATGTCGAGCCGTCATGGTCAATCAGATGCATGGCGGTAACAGCGAGAGATTTTGGGACAAATGACGAACACAACGATACACTTGGCATTGTTCCCTCTAGTGTATAAATGTGCCCCCGTGTGTGCATTTATACATTACCCGTCCTATGTTGCCCACCACACGGAAAACAAAATATAGGAGAAAACTAAGGAGAGAAAGTTAAATAACTTATATCAATCTGGACTTGTCTGTATTCAATCTACTCTCTTATATGATTTTTTTTTTAGGAGCAGGATGTACTTCATTAGCACAGCTGTAGCTTGAAACTAAAATCGTATTTCTTTTCTCTTTTGAAACTTTCCAAGACCTCCTCAGTGTCAGTTACAATGACCATGGAACTCCTGCACCAACCAAAGAACAATAACTTAAAAAAGCCCTTTTCTTTAAATTCCAGTTTCATCATTTCGCAGAAGTCGAGATCAATAACCCTGCTGTTAACAGCTTTGTTAAGAAATTAGCTGTAAAATGAAATAATGTTCCTTCTTCTGGCTGAAATCTACAGAGATGTTAATTCGTTGGATCTCATGTCAGTTAAGGGCAAATTAGCCTTCCAGCTTCCAGTCATGACTCATTATACCATTACACTACCATGCAATTTAGATCCAATAAAAACTATGACAGCATTTTTATCCACTTCATTAAGCTGCTAATTTCTTTTTTTTTCTTTTTTAAGTACATTAATCTTTTTATAGCTTCGCGCGGAGTGGCAAGTCCTTAGTCTATAACATTGATTGGGGTGCGCTGAAAAAGAAATTTGTTGGCTCTTCTCTTAATGTAAATAAAATTCTTTTAATATCATTTTTACTTTCAGCTCTGGCATTATTGATCTCCCCACCCTCAGCAAGAAAACAAACAAACAAAAAAGGTTACATTTCAAAATAGAACAAAAATGAAGCAAGCAATACAGAGGCTTTGTTGGTCCAAGTTGTCTAAAGATCTTTCAGACGTGAGGGTTATTAATAAATACCTAAAGTGAACCAGTCAGAGTTTTTAAATCATCATAGCTGCTTAAAGTAAACTGTCCACTTTCCTCAACAAAAAATAAGGAAAGCCTTGTGCTCTACAAACTCAGGTCTGTTAATTAACTTGATTAACTTTTGGTTAAGGAAGTGTGTGTGTGTGTGTGTGGGGGGGGGGGGGGGGGGGGGAGAGATATTTTGTCCTTGGGGGTCTGTCTATTACATAGCAACAACCCCAGACACTGAAGATGATGTAAGGTTAGTATAATGATTGGGGGTAAGTGAAGATTAGGTTAAGGTTAGGTATCTGAAAGGAGAAAATGTTTAAGGGGAGATAAAGGTTTAGCAATGGGAATGTGCTACTTCAAGGAATGAGATTAGGGCTAGATGTTAGGGGGATGTTAATGTTAAAGGGAAGATATTGGTTACATTTCTGTAAAGATTTAGGTGGTGGTTAGGCTTAGGCATCAAAAGCAATTTTTAGTTTCTAAAATCAGTTAAAGAGAAACTCCGACCAAGAATTGAACTTTATCCCAATCAGTAGCTGATACCCCCTTTTACATGAGAAATCTATTCCTTTTCACAAACAGACCATCAGGGAGCGCTGTATGACTGATATTGTGGTGAAACTCCTCCCACAAGAAACTCTGAGTACCGTGGTGCTCCTGGCAGTTTCCAGTCTGTGAACCTTGTTGCATTGTGGGAAATAGCTGTTTACAGCTGTTTCCAACTGCCAAAAAAACATGCAACCGCTACATCACCTGCCAACAGTAAAAATGTCACCATGTAATAAATGTCAGAATGTAAATCAGGGATTTAAAAGATTTTACAATGGGCAAACACTGACTAAATCATTTATACATAATTCTTGTAAAAATGAAGCACTTTTTTATTACATTATTTTCACTGGAGTTCCTCTTTAAAGAGAACCTGTACTGAGTAAAATTATTTAAAATAAACACATGAGGTAACTTTAATGGACATTACATAGTTACCTTGCCATCAGTTCCTCTCAGAAGCTCACCATTTTCTTCTTACTGTGATCCCTTCCAGTTCTGACAACATTTTGTCAGAACTGAAATATATCAGTTGCTGTCAGTTATATATCAGTTCCTGTCAGTTACAGCTGAGAGGAGAACTGATGTGTCCATGTTTCCCTATGGCTCAAGTGGGCGATGTAACAGTTTAACTGTGTGCTGACCAGAAAGCGGTTATGGTGTAATAGCTATTTTCAAAATGGAGGACGGAGAATTCCATTGATCACAGTGGACAAACAGGACGCAGGAGAGGAAAAATAGATTGAGGAGTAGACTACACAGGAGGTAAGTATGACTTGTGTATGTTTATTTTGACTTTTAATTTCAGTTCAGGTTTTCTTTAAAGAGACTCTGTAACAAAATGTTTAGCCTTATTTCTTCTATCCTATACGTTCCTATACATGTTCTAATGTGGTCTGTCTTACTGCAGCCTTTCCTAGTTGCACAGTGGCTGTATTATATCTGTTATATGATCTAATCTTCTTTCCTCTGACGGCTTTGTCGGGCTCAGGCACTCAGGCAGGAATGTGCTGCTCTTCTTGTGATAGGATAGAAGCTATGCACACCCTCTCCACGCCCCTTGCAGGCTCTGTGTGAGTCACAGACTGAGCTACTCTCAGCCTATCACAAGCTGGTTAGACGCCATGTCTTTTGTTTGTAAACCCTGCCTAAACTGGCAATTACAAGCCAGGATTGCAGCAGGGAGTGGCAGAAACAGCACAGAGGGGCCCAGGAGAACATAATGAATAGAATGGTATGCTTTTTATTGTAAGAATTTTAGAGTACAGATTCTCTTCAAGGTCAGATAAACTATGGAAGAGAAATGATGTAACTCTCACCAAAAACAGCACAATATCTGGTGCCGGTACCAAAATTTACTTTTTCTTCTTAAATAAATGTTAATTAAACAAAATGTCAAAACAATAAAAACAGTATTTCAGCAGCAAGACTCTACAGCAGCGTGTTCCTCATAAAACAGATGTCAGAATAACACGAAGTCAATAAAAAATAACAATATCCAATACCTTATATAGTCTGTGCATGACTGATATTTGAATATTTGAAAATATTTCAGAAAAACATCATGTACTAAGTGATCATTATAAAGATAAGGGGGACCACCCCCTAGAGCATATATGCCACGTTTTCCTCTAAAACCCACCCTCTACCTCATTCCAATCTTAATTCTACTACCTTACTGAGCCAAATAGTCTTGAACCAGCTCAAAATCCACCAAGCCAATGACCCTATATTTTCTGAATTATGCGTTGTCCCTCTGTAAGCATAAATCAGTTTTTCTAGTTTCAGATAGTTTCAGATATGCATTGACCTGCTGCAACTGTTTAGCCCTTGAGTGTTATAGTATGAACATAAAAAAATAAGTATAAAAGCTCTGCCCTATAGCCTTAGAAACTAGTTGGGGGAAAGGAGAGAGGGGTTTGTTGAAAACTGCTTCATCTTAGCACCTTCCTTAAAAATGTATGTGTGTGTGATGGTGGTGGGAGGTTTGTTCAAAACTGCTTCATTTCAGCACCTTCCTTAAAATTATGCAAAAATTGTCTTCAGACTCTGTGACACATCCTAATTGTTGGATGTAGAAATACTTTGAATACCACATTGACAGTCAAATTGAACAGTATCTCATTCTTAGGCCTGGGGCAATGTAAACATGTAAGCATCATTTGATGTAGGTAGTGAAGGCAGAACTCTCCCAACCAATAACAATGGATACAATGGGAATACCCAACCTCAACAACTACAGGCCTGTAGCCCTTACATCCGTCATCATGAAGGCCTTTGAAAGAGTGGTCCTGTCCCACCTTTACCACTCTTCTTTGCTCCCCCCTGGACCCATTTGAGTTCGCCTATAGAGCAAATAGGTCCTTGACAATGCCATCAATATCTGCCTGGAGCTCATCAGTGACCACCAGGATAAATCAGACTCGTACACCAGAATCCTTCTTCTGGGCTTTAGCTTGGGCTTTAATACCATCTGCCCCTGTATTCTGTAGAACAATCTTGCAGCACTCATGGTCCATCCCACCCTACGGACTTCCTGACCAACAGGTCACAAGTCATCAAGCTGGGTGATATCTTCTCTCAACCAAGAGTCACCAACATGGGCACCCCACAACGCTGTGTCATATCACTGATCCTGTTCTCCCTCTACACAAATAGCTGCAGATATACAGCAAACTCTGTCAAGGTCATCAAATTTGCTGGCAACACCATCATTATTAAACTTGTTACCAGAAATGACAAGCAGGTTGACAGAATATGCCTCTGGTGTAGGGAAAAAAAGGCTGGTCCTCAAAAGCCAAAACCGTTGAGATGATCATCAATTTCAGGAAGCATGTCCCCACCCCACCTCCAATCTACATTGACGTCACTAAGGTTGAAAGGATTTCCTGAGTTGGCCTCCTAGGCACAACAATCTCCAATGACCTGAGCTGGATGGCAAACACTGCCTCTACCAAGAGGAAAGCCCAGCAGAGACTATTCTTCCTCCGCCAACTGAAGAAGTTCAGTATAGTCCAGGAGCTCCTGTCAAGCTTCTACACTATTGAATCTGTCCTCTGCTCGTCCATCCTGGTCTGGTATGCTGGTTCCTCCACCAGCAACAAATATAAGCTACAGAGGGTCACCAGATCATTGGAGAGGATTACTAGGAAACCCCTTCCCTTGCTTAACTTCCTCTATAACTCCAGACTGCACTCCAGAACGTTGAAGACTGTCACCAACCCCTCATTTCTTCAGTCGGCTCTTATCTGGCCAGAGGTTTTGGACCATCTCCACCAGGACATCAAGACATAGGAATTCTTATTTTCCCCTCTGCTGTCAAACTCTTGAACTCACTCAATGCCCTCCTGCTTCCAGTGGCCCCCACCTCCCTCCCTTCCCCCTTTAAGGCTGCAGCCTCTGGCTGATGTTTTCTGACAGACTGTCTACAGAACCACTGTTTTTATGTATCTTGTCAATACCGCTGGTTATTGTGTTTCTGTTTAATATTTATGTTTCTGCTTTGATTGTGTATGTTTTTATTCCAACAATTTCTGATTCTTATTCCAGCCAATCAGACAGGGTTATCTTCTGGTACCTGGCAGGAGTACATATTGATCAGATGGGTGTTCATTTTGGCACAGATAAAGCCAAAAGATGGCTCTACCGATGCTAGGATATCTCAGGGAATATAGTAAGTATATTCCCCTCCTAACTACATACTTTTTCGTGTGGCCACATAATTTGGGGTTCCGCTATTTATGTTCCCCAAATTATGGTGATTTTATTGTAATTTGGGCTCTGGCTATTGCCGGAGCCCAAATTACACAGTGAGCACCACTATAGTTGTAATTAACTTTACAACCTATGGCGATGCCCAAATCCGGCACATCGTGGTTGCCGAAATGACCTGTCTCACCTCACAGATCTCTCCACACAAACTGTATGTGAATGGACGTATCTCACAAACGAGATAAACAGAGGAACACCAAGAGCCCCAATAGTGTAGTATGTATTGACAAAGGGGATAATGACAAAGAGTAATAGTTGTTATACTCACAAGCATGGGTCACCAATAGGCAACCACTGTAAAGGCAGGTGGGGAGATTATCCTGACCCAACTCAGGAATAAGAAGTCGCTCTCTGTAGATAGTGGAAAAGGGTCGCAACCCTCCACCCAGGGTGGATACAATATTAAATAGGAGAGAACAGAGGCGCCAAAAGGATAAAAGGGGTTTTAAATGAGCTTAAAAGCCAAAAATTTGGTAATTAGAGGAGGCAGTGGTGGACTTACCTCCTCCAAGCAGACACAACACGACTGTACATTCAGTCTATTTATTAACGAACTCCAGATAAAACAAAGCAACGCGTTTCACGGGTCAGTGCCCGCTTCCTCAGGCAATAGAAAAAGGAGTTACAGCATCTAGCAAAACAAACAACACTCGGCACCTCAGAGGCACCTCTGAGGTGCCGAGTGTTGTTTGTTTTGCTAGATGCTGTAACTCCTTTTTCTATTGCCTGAGGAAGCGGGCACTGACCCGTGAAACGCGTTGCTTTGTTTTATCTGGAGTTCGTTAATAAATAGACTGAATGTACAGTCGTGTTGTGTCTGCTTGGAGGAGGTAAGTCCACCACTGCCTCCTCTAATTACCAAATTTTTGGCTTTTAACCACCCTGGCGTTCTGATTAAATCGCCAGGGTGGCTGCGGGAGGGTTTTTTTTAAATAAAAAAAAAACTATTTCATGCAGCCAACTGAAAGTTGGCTGCATGAAAGCCCACTAGAGGGCGCTCCGGAGGCGATCTTCCGATCGCCTCCGGCGCCCAGAATAAACAAGGAAGGCCGCAATGAGCGGCCTTCCTTGTTTTGCTTATATCGTCGCCATAGCGACGAGCGGAGTGACGTCATCGACGTCAGCCGACGTCCTGACGTCAGCCGCCTCCGATCCAGCCCTTAGCGCTGGCCGGAACTTTTTGTTCCGGCTGCGCAGGGCTCAGGCGGCTAGGGGGGCCCTCTTTCGCCGCTGCTCGCGGCGAATCGCCGCAGAGCGGCGGCGATCAGGCAGCACACGCGGCTGGCAAAGTGCCGGCTGCGTGTGCTGCACTTTATTTGATAAAAATCGGCCCAGCAGGGCCTGAGCGGCAGCCTCCGGCGGTGATGGACGAGCTGAGCTCGTCCAGACCGCTCAGGAGGTTAAGCTCATTTAAAACCCCTTTTATCTTTTTGGACGTATTTCAATGTAACAAAACATTCATTCAAGTATAACATAAAGAAATCATTTTTCTGTTTGGAGGTGTCCTGCTCCATTTGGGGTTCCCCAATGTATAAATGGCCTGGCTGGAGAGATATTCCGGATCCTTGGAGAATCCTGTATCATTATTATTATTATTATTGATTTATAAAGCGCCAACATATTCCGTGGCGCTGTACAAAGTAAGAAACAAACATGGGGTACATAATAATACAAACAATGGTGTACACCAATATACAAGATACATCATTAGTGACAAAATACAAAGAATGATACAAAATACAAATTATCGAATTGGTAATGACAGTGATAAAATTAACATGATGAATAAAGTGTATAATGGTTACCAGGACACAAAAGGGGGAGAGAGTTGATCTAGTTGATTGTTGCTTTCACTCCATGCATCAAAAAATACCTGCATAACCACAATATCCAAGGTAATCATACACTTCTTTCAATTCTTTCAAACAGAAAATGCCCTTTATGTCTTCTGTGAAGCTTGAGAGCAATCCGTTATGTCTAGAGCAGTCAACATTAAACATTTAAGGAGATCTTGATACTTGCCTGGCTGTTGGGCTGATCCCTCTATCACCAATCCCTTCCTAGTCACGGACCCAGGGCATGCATGCTTTGACGCCTGTATGCTTCCTCCAGGTACAGTGGCTTGCAAAAGTATTCTGCGCCCTTGAAGTTTTCCACATTTTGTCACATTACTGCCACAAACATGAATCAATTTTATTGGAATTTCACATGAAAGACCAATACAAAGTGCTGTACACGTGAGAAGTGGAATGAAAAATCATATGTGATTCCAAACATTTTTTACAAATAAATAACTGCAAAGTGAGGTGTGCGTAATTATTCAGCCCCTTTTGGTCTGAGTGCAGTCAGTTGCCCATAGACATTGCCTGATGAGTGTTAATGACTAAATAGAGTGCACCTGTGTGTAATATAATGTCAGTACAAATACAGCTGCTCTGTGATGGCCTCAGAGGTTGTCTAAGAGAATATTTGGAGCAACAACACCATGAAGTCCAAAGAACACACCAGACAGGTCAGGGATAAGGTTATTGAGAAATTTAAAGCAGGCTTAGGCTACAAAAAGATTTCCAAAGCCTTGAACATTCCACAGAGCACTGTTCAAGTGATCATTCAGAAATGGAAGGAGTATGGCACAACTGTAAACCTACCAAGACAAGGCCGTCCACCTAAACTCACAGGCCTTTCAGCAAGGCTTGGTGTACAGAGGCGCCAGAGTAGAATAAAAACGTTTAAAAACCGTCTAAAAGAGGGGGATGTTCAGGTGGACTTACCTCCCTCAAAAATATAAAACTCAATTGAGTCACAATATATCAATACAAAAATATTTTATTGAACTCCACTTAGTCCACTTAGCACTAAGTGGAGTTCAATAAAATATTTTTGTATTGATATATTGTGACTCAATTGAGTTTTATATTTTTGAGGGAGGTAAGTCCACCTGAACATCCCCCTCTTTTAGACGGTTTTTAAACGTTTTTATTCTACTCTGGCGCCTCTGTACACCAAGCCTTGCTGAAATCTTGAGTCCACCCTCGGTGGAGGGGTGCTACCCCGTTTCCTATCTACAGAGAGCGACATCTTAAAAACCTGAGTGGGGTCAGGTTCTAATACTCCCCACCTGCACTTGAAGTGGTTGCCTATGGGTAACCCATGTTTGTGAGTATATCTAAATATTTTGCTTTTAACCACAACTAACTTAACAATACTACACCATATCGGGCTCTCGATTTCTCTTTGTTCTTCCAAGCATAAACTCACAGGCCAAACAAGGAGAGCGCTGATCAGAAATGCAATCAAGAGGCCCATGGTGACTCTGGACGAGATGCAGAGATCTACAGCTCAGGTGGAGGAATCTGTCCATAGGACAACTATTAGTCGTGCACTGCACAAAGTTGGCCTTTATGGAACAGTGGCAAGAAGAAAGCCATTGTTAACAGAAAAGCATAAGAAGTCCAATTTGCAGTTTGCCACAAGCCATGTGGGTGACATAGCAAACATGTGGAAGAAGGCTCTCTGGTCAGATGAGACCAAAATGGAACATTTTGGCCAAAATGCAAAATGCTACGTGTGGTGGAAAACTAACATTGCACATCAGTCTGAACACACCATCCTCACTGTCAAATATGGTGGTGGCAGCATCATGCTCTGGGGGTGCTTCTCTTTAGCAGGGACAGGGAAGCTGGTCAGAGTTGATGGGAAGATGGATGGAGCCAAATACAGGGCAATCTTGGAAGAAAACCTCTTGGAGTCTGCAAAAGACTTGAGACTGGGGTGGAGGTTCACCTTCCAGCAGGACAACAATACTAAACATAAAGCCAGGGCAACAATGGAATGGTTTAAAACAAAACATATCCATGTGTTAGGATGGCCCAGCCAAAGTCCAGATCTAAATCCAATCAAGAATCTGTGGCAAGATCTGAAAACTGCTGTTCACAAACGCTGTCCATCTAATCTGACTGAGCTGGAGCTGTTTTGCAAAGAATAATGGGCAAGGATTTCAGTCTGTAGGTGTGCAAAGCTGGTAGAGACATACCCTAAAAGACTGGCAGCTGTAATTGCAGCAAAAGGTGGTTCTACAAAGTATTGACTCAGGGGGCTGAATAATTACGCACACCCCACTTTGCAGTTATTTATTTGTAAAAAATGTTTGGAATCATGTATGATTTTCATTCCACTTCTCACGTGTACATCACTTTGTATTGGTCTTTCATGTGGAATTCCAATAAAATTGATTCATGTTTGTGGCAGTAATGTGACAAAATGTGGAAATCTTCAAGGGGGGCCGAATACTTTTGCAAGCCACTGTATGTGGCTAAGAATCTGCTGCTTCCAAGATATCAGCATCATAGCCAGGATAGTGGACTGCAAGCGTTGGAGGTTTGGGCACCACCATGGCTCGTTTACGGTTTCTTTTCAAGGTTAGCCATGGGACTTGATAGTTATGGTTAGCTATGGGGGGGGGGGGTGTGTGTTAAGGTTAGCCGTGGGCGGTGGTGGTAAACGTTAGATATCAGTAGTGGGAGAGTTCATTGTGAGAATAGGGTTTGGTTTAGCTGTAGTAAAATATCGGCATTTATTACCAATATTTTACTATAGTTTTTCATCTGTATCAGTAGAATAACAGTACATTTACTGATATTCTACTATTGGCTTTTCTAGACACCTACATTTCCAGGTGCCCTTTTTTCACGTACGCGCCTTCATATCCCTCTCACTGCAAGTTTCCTTTAAAAAAGTGTTTTGGAGGATTACGGAAGAAAGGCTTAAAAGTGGAGTTTTCTTTTAGGTTGAAAAGCATTTGAACTGGCATGCATTTATATACATATTATCACTACTCTCTTCTTATAGAGGAAAAGCAAACACGATGCTTCTTTATCCACGAGGGATAAGGGGATTACCTGTCCTAAAAGCTGTGTTGTGAATGCTTTCTGCATTGTACGAGATAGAGAAATTCTTTATTTCCTCTTGTGTCTTATGTGTTTCGCTGCCTACTCACATCATGTCTTTGCAGTAATGTCTCTGTTTCTGAGACATCAAAAACTACCTTTTTTACACTTCCTGGGGGAATTTCAGCTTCCTCCTATTAAACATGAATAATAAAATCCAAAGCTTTCATCCTAATGGGGTTAGAAGGAGGCGTAGGCTTTTTATAGCTCTTCAGATGATCCAAAAGCAGATGAAAACCTCTCAAAATTAGGAAAGAGGGCGATTCAAACTGGAACGTTTTAGAACAGTTGCGGAGAAACTCAAAGATTCTGTCCTGCTGGCAGTGGATTTAGTTTAATTAAATGTGAAGCTACTCTTGGAATCCAAATCAACCAATCAGCTCTGATGAAGAGTTAAATAGAAGTTTTCTGGGAAATATTAACTTTATTATTTAGCTCAATTTAAAACTTAAAAATCAGATATATAGGTATGTTATCCAATAACAATGTTGACAATGACATTGTTATTAAATCCGCGTCCATGCAAAAAGGGCGTTAAGGGTTAATAGCATTTTTAAAAATATTGTGTTGTATTTCGTTTACAATAATGTTTTACAAATTGAGAACCTTTAATAATGTCTATGAAATCTCAAATTCTGAATACGATAATCTTCCCTGTTTTGAAATAATTACGTTTGTTAAAAAAACTATTATATATGTATAATCGTTATAATTGTATAATATTGTGTATAACCTTCCTTTATCGTTTCTTCATATTATAAAATCTGAAAACATTGTTTATAACAATGAAAAAAAATGAAAGTACGTTCGTAATAACTGTAGTAAAACATTAGTAAATATTACTAACATTTTACTACAGCTAAACCTAACCCTACTCTCACACAGAACCCTCCCTCTACCTATCCCTAACCCTTAGACACCCCTCTGGTGGTGCCTAACTCTAAGACCCCCCTGGTGGTGCCTAACCATAAATCCCCCCTGGTGGTCCCCAACCCTAAGACCCCCTGGTGGTGCCTAGCCCTAAGACCCCTCTGGTGGTACCTAACCCTAAATACCCCCTGGTGGTCCCTACCCTAAGACCCCCTGGTGGTGCCTAGCCCTAAGACCCCCCTTAGTGATTGCTTTATTGTGTGGATAATGTTGTTTTACAAATAGTGACTGTAAAAGTTATATTACAATTTACTAACTGATCGCTTTATTATATGGATACTAATGTTTTACAAAGAGTAAGTGATAACATTTTAAAGAACGTTTTAGTTAAATACAATAGATATGTTTAGTATATTTGTAAACGTGAAATCGTCACAGGCACATTTTGTAAACTTAAATCATCACAAGTGCAGTTTGAAAGCGTTAATAATCTCCGGGCGCAGTTTGAAAATGTTAATCTTCATACGCCATTTGAAAACGTTAATAATCTCTGGGCGCCCTATTTTCCTGTTCGGCGCCCGTCAAATGATATTTATTATGGGAGCGAATGGCGGCGCCCTTTTTTGTCCACTTGCCTCATGCGCACAAATTTCCTGCTTTCATTAAATCCCACATTTTACAGTATATGTCAGTATTTCAGCACTCACAGTCACTTAAATGTAAATAAAATAAAAAAAAAAAATATGTGAAGTTAAAAGTGATACTAGTCATCATCATTGAGATCTGCAAATGTGCGAAGGTATGTGTGGAATTGTCTTCATGACAGAAATTCAATCACAGATTTTGTTTGTTAACAGTTCAGGTACAGCTTAACCATTTGGAGGCTGTAGCAGTTAAAATCTAGGTCCTGTTTATAAGTATGTATTTCTGGCACAATGTAGATTTCAATTGCCCTGCTCCTTGTGCTACAGCCACGATCACAGAAACCCACGTCTGGAGATTACGATGTGACAGTTGAAATTTCTCGGCAGGGATCGGGAAACATGTTTGTTGGCTCATTTTCATGTAATCACTATGATCATGTGATCACTGGCAGGCTAACACTTCAGATGCTGTAAATAAATTAAATGTAAATAATATAGTGAATGATTTCTAACTACCGTAGTATGCATGTATGTTAACATTAATATGTGTGTGTGTACATAATCTGCAACCACTGCAGAGGCCTCATGAAAACAGCTATAAAGGGATACTGAAAACAAATTAGCTTAAACGTAACTGCTAGGATTATCATAAGCATTAGAATTGCCTACTCTCTGTAAACATATGAAAAACAGTTACCCTTTTAGCTATCCTTTTTGCTTATCTATATAATGATGTGGCTATAATATGGTCTTCATAATAGAATTTTTTATATGACCTACTAGTGGGTACCCAGTACCATGCTAGCAAGTTGCCCAGATTTTCATAATTTAACTCTATGGTCCAATTTTTCTTTTTTCTTCTTCTTCTTTTCACTTTTCCTCCTAAGATTTCTCATCTTGGGTGAAAATAAAAATGTCAGCACTCTAGTATTGAAAACGTACTAAAAAGTTAGTGAAAAGGTACTGTCAAGATTAATCTGAGTATTTTCTTGCAAGATGGGGACTTAAAAGGCATATTAATGATAAGATTTGCTTTTTCTTCATTTATAGTTAGAGAAGGTTTAGTTTAGCAGTGGAATATTATGAACCTACTGGAGTGTGCCAGGTTGCAGAGTTTACAATCTGCTAAACCTGTAGTAAGAACAAATGCTATTTAATAATGATTCACATATAGAAACTGTGGTGATAGTTGTGTTGGAGATGTGTTTGAGAAAGAATTTCTTAAAGCATATCCAAACTCTTGCACAGCACACAATGAAAAGTTTTCATTCACATCATGTAGAAATCCACTTCACTGAGCTGTGTGTTTTTGTTTAGCTATCCAGGATGTAATTAACCTTATCAGTCAGTAGCTGTGAATGAAAGTGACTTTGGCTCTTCCTATGCAGGAAAAGACGAGGCCCATATGCAAATCATTATTTTTTGTCTTGAGTTATCTCTTAGGTGATAATTTTCATATTTTCTTTAAAATAACTTCTAAGAATTATACAATTGAAAAAGTGCTTAAAAGTTGTGGGAAAATATTTTGAGTGTTTTATTGCTTAAAGAAAAAGTTAATTGCATATTTTGGGGCACATATGCAATTAACTTTTTCTCCTGAGCTTTCTCCTAGGAGATACATTTTAATCTTATGTTTAAAATAACTTTCCAGTACTCTGCAATTGAAAAAGTACCAAAAAAGTAGTTGAAAAGATACTGTCAAAAGTATTTTGGAGGGGTCACCTGCACTTTCCAGCCTCCCCCTCCAGGGTGCTGGGCAGTGAGAGGGCTTGGAGCCCCGCGGCCCCCTTGTTGTATGAGGGCATGGGGGAGCCTCCCTGTGGTGCCCCTGGATAGTGCTAAATGTTGCACAAATTGATCCCCCGTTTTGCGGTAATTAGTTTTAGACCCTGCATATTATGGCATGTGATAGCAAATGCAACTTTGCATGAGCATTGCCTCGTGATTAAGCCAATTAGGCCAACTTTGCAAAGCCAGATATATCAGGTTTAACTTGGTGTTTGATGCACACATTCCTCTGCTGCTGTGTTAACGAAATTCACTTTGCTTGTGTTTTTGTTACTAATTGGGTTCCTTTCAAGACATTCTACCAATCAGGTAAACAGATGACAACATCAGTTCTGCATTTCTCACTGAAAGGACCACTACAGCGAAAAAAGTAAGCAGTTAAAATCTGACAGAACCGACAGATTCTGGAGTAGTCCATCTCACATGGGGGATTCTCAATCTTTTCTTTGTTTTCTAAGGGATTTCCCATGTGATTGAAGGGAACCTAAATGTGAAGGTATTCTGATTTCCTTTAAAAATTGTAGCCCGTCTGCCTGTTTTGCTAATCACGTTCAGTGATTTTTGGCACAGATACCCTCACAATTTTGTTGACTGGCCAAACAACCGAAAAATGCAAACTTGGATTCACAAAATATGTTGTTTCTCTATTATGATCATGTTCGATACACCCTTATTCATTGAATAACTGGTTGGTGACTTTTATTCTGGTTAAGCCAACACTTGCCTCTTTTAACTGTTTTTAGGTTTTTATTTTTTTGCGTGGTCACCTTCTACAACATTGACTAAGTTGCATTTCTGTTGGGAATTTGATGTTCTTACTATCTATAAATCACATCCTTTTTTTAATGAGATACCGGTAATGTGCAGGCTCCTAACTGCGCCTAAGTGAGGATGGGTTTTCCCTCACATGATCATCAGGTGGTTGCTTCCATGACAATCAGAGTTTATGAGTACCTTCTCTATTTACTGCTATCTATTTTCATTTGTATATTACCATATTACACATTTTGGGCTCAGAGTTCAGGTACACTTTAAGAGGATCTGGGTGTTATGTTATGCTGGATCCTCATTTTATATCCATCAGGCATGGAGATCACTTCCTAGGCTTATGGGCTACTTGAGCAGGCAAGTTGTTTCACTATGCCATATTTTCAGGAATGGGAAATAGTCCAAGGATAAAAGCCTTCACTTTTTTTGTTTACACCACATAGTATTCAGTCCAGCTCTATATGTTGTCATTTTTGGAATTTTTGAGTGAATGCAAATAAAAGTGAATATGTCATTTTTAATCACATTACTGTAAATTACAAAAAGTCTTGTGCATCACCAATCTATGTTTTTAGCAATTTTATAATGACAGTGGAATTTCCCTTTAAATCTATGTAAGGATTTTTGGCTTGCCCGTCATCATCGTGTTAAGCGAAAATGTCAATATTCTTTTCGCATTCATTTTTGCAATAATAATGTTAAGTTAGAAATCTCGAAAATACAAACCTATTTTTCTTGAAATCAAAAATAGCATTTTTGATGCAAAAATTACTTTGGCGAAAATTTTCAAGCAACACTACAACAACAGGCGCCTTGAGGTCATTCATGTGTCTGCTGTCCCTCTATAACACTGAATGATACATGAATCCCAGATTTGATATTGTTGCTAGTGGTAGTTTGTAGAGCTACATTTATATTGGTCAAATGTGTACACAAATACAATGCATTTGCTTGTATGTTTCCTTGTACACTTAGGGTGGCATCATAATGGTCTCATTTAGTTTGGTTCACCAAAGCTGGAGAATGCTGGAGAGAACACAAGAGGACATAAATGATCATGCAAAATATGGTCTGGATGTTTTACTAGTTAGTGGCAAATGTTTGCAACCACTCACCTGGGTCATTCTGGAGCACAGTGAAGGATGCAGGACATTAGTAAATAAATAATTCCATAATTTGAACACAATTTGAACACTGAACCTGTAGAAGAGCCTTTCTAAAGGTCTGTATGGATTTGGCACACTGTTTTATTTGGTGTTTGTAACTTTATGCAGAATATTAGCTAACCTTTTGCTAATATTCCTCTAGCCTGGGTCTGTGACAGTATTTTCATTAGTGTTTTAGTTTGTTCACTGCCTATTGCCTAAATCCCTTCCTAAAACCTAACTACCCCAACCTCTCCTAGTAATGCTAACTCCATTTTAACACCTAATCTTAATCTTCCTCCCTGATCTTAACTGCTACCTGGCACCTCATCCTTACCCCCACCCCCTCCACAATGATCCTCCTCTTACTTATTCACTTAGTCGAGTCTGACCCCTCATGACCATGTGTACTTTTGCACACCAGATGTATGTGTCAATCATTATTTCCAGTGGCGTAGCTAAGGAGCAGTGGGCCCCGATGCAAGCACTCTATAAATAACAATTGATACGGCGCCCCAAAACCTGCCAATGGCAACTACAGTGTCAGAGGTGCAGGAAGGGGATGGGGAACAGCTTGTTAATGATTACCACTATTTAAAGTATCTATAGAAGTAATTATTATGAGCACAGGACCAATAGAGAGCTAATACTGTGGTTGAGGGAGGGCCCTTTGGGGCCCCTCTGACCCAAGGGCCCGATGCGGTTGCTGCCTTTGCAACCCCTACTACTACGCCCCTGATTATTTCTGACAGCCTTTTGTAATGGCATATTCATAATTTCACATAAACTGTATATCCATCTTAGCCTCTTCCATCTGATCCTTTTCCCCACAGCTTTTTCCAAGCGTAAATGAATGTTCCAGATAAACTAGTCGTATTTAAGTTTTAATAGTAGTATTACCTTGTAGTGATCACACTGGGCTTATTTCTTTAAGGATTGACTAGTTAGGTCTTCTGCCAGCCAAGAGTACTTTTAATAGTTTACTGTAGGCCCACAATTCAAAAGCATATTTTTTTTCTAGGCATGAACTTATTTATAAGCAAAACATGAAGGGTTAACACTCATTAGGTGATCAGCTGTCTTGCTCTAATCACCTGTCTCACACTCCATTCCAATTAGGTGCACAGTCAAAAGTCAAGCCAATTGCAAGAAGGTTCTGGTGTTCTCCCTACACACCTATATGTATATGCATTCCCGACTCACCCTGGCCAAAACCTTCAGCAAAGCACCACTGCATTGTCACCCCCGGGAACCTACTGCTGCCCAGATCGGACTCGTGGTATCATTCTTGGGCAGGTTCAGGCAATCCGTTGTCCCTGAGTGTGTGGTCTAATGCTCCTTGGTCCAGCTGCAAGTGTGATAACTGAAGTTGTTGGCCATCCTGCTGGGTCTGATCTCTCTTCCAGCAGCTCCTCCACACTGTCTCCTTGGGCTGTTTCCCTGTTGCTGAACTCAGGTGACCTGGCAGCTCTCAGTACAGTGGCCTGTGTGGAAACAAAAGAGGCAAACAGCAAAGTGCTCTGTGTTGCAAATTTTATTAAAGGTATATACACCCTTGCTGATCTATGCACTTACAAAGTCCTTCGGCTTGCAGTTAGCATATCATGGGTTGCCTCATTCAATACATGAAGATGGTCACACACATCCAATTAATCAGCCAGATGTCGATAAAACATTTACAAGTTAAAATCTCTATTTAAAGGACCTTCTTGTGATTGGATGAATGTATTTATAGCCCAGCTTTCACAGTTAGCTGTTGTTAGTAGTGCAAAGACCATAGCTTTAACCACTTCCCGACCGCCGTATTGACAATTGGCGGCCGGGAAGTGCACCCCGCAAGGACCGCCGTATTGACAATTGGCGGCGGTCCCTGTAGGGGCATGGGCGGAGCGATCGCGTCATCAGTGACGCGATCCTCCGCCTCCGCCTGGCGCCGCTCACCCGCCGCAACATCCCGCCGGCTATACGGAAGCGCCGGCGGGATGTTAACCCTGCGATCGCCGCATACAAAGTGTATAATACACTTTGTAATGTTTGCAAAGTCTATTATACAGGCTGTCTCCTGCCCTGGTGGTCCCAGTGTCCGAGGGACCACCAGGGCAGGCTGCAGCCACCCTAGTCTGCACCAAGCACACTGATTTTTTCCCCCCCCCCTGCCCCAGATCGCCCACAGCACCCATCAGACCCCCCCCTGCCCACCCCCCAGACCCCTGTTTGCACCCAATCACCCCCCTAATCACCCATCAATCACTCCCTGTCACTATCTGTCAACGCTATTTTTTTTTTATCCCCCACCCTGCTCCCTGCCCCCTCCTGATCACCCCCCACCCCTCAGATTCTCCCCAGACCCCCCCCCAGACCACCCCCCCTGTTTACTGTATGCATCTATCCCCCTGATCACCTGTCAATCACCTGTCAATCACCTGTCAATCACCTGTCAATCACCTGTCAATCACCCATCAATCACCCGTCAATCACCCCCTGTCACTGCCACCCATCAGCCAGCCCCTAACCTGCCCCTTGCGGGCAATCTGATCACCCCCCCCACACCAATAGATCGCCCGCAGATCCGACATCAGATCACCTCCCAAATCCATTGTTTACATCTATTCTCTCCTCTAAACACCCACTAATTACCCATCAATCACCCATCAATCACCCCCTATCACCACCTGTCACTTTTACCTATCAGATCAGACCCTAATCTGCCCCTTGCGGGCACCCAATCACCCGCCCACACGCTCAGATTGCCCTCTGACCCCCCCTTATCAATTCACCAGTGCATTAATTACATCTGTTCTTCCCTGTAATAACCCACTGATCACCTGTCAATCACCTGCCAATCACCTATCACCCATCAATCACCCCCTGTCACCCCCTGTCACTGCCACCCATCAATCAGCCCCTAACCTGCCCCTTGCGGGCAATCTGATCACCCACCCACACCATTAGATCGCCCGCAAACCCGCCGTCAGATTACCTCCCAAATGTATTGTTTACATCTGTTATCTTCTCTAAACACCCACTAATTACCCATCAATCACCCATCAATCACCCCCTATCACCACCTGTCACTGTTACCTATCAGATCAGACCCTAATCTGCCCCTTGCGGGCACCCAATCACCCGCCCACACGCTCAGATTGCCCTCAGACCCCCCCCCCTTATCAATTCGCCAGTGCATTAATTACATCTGTCCTTCCCTGTAATAACCCACTGATCACCTGTCAATCACCTGCCAATCACCTATCACCCATCAATCACCCCCTGTCACTGCCACCCAACAATCAGCCCCTAACCTGCCCCTTGCGGGCAATCTGATCACCCACCCACACCAATAGATCGCCCGCAGATCCGACATCAGATCACCACCCAAGCGCAGCGTTTACATCTATTCTCTCCTCTAAACACCCACTAATTACCCATCAATCACCCCCTATCACCACCTATCACCACCTGTCACTGTTACCCATCAGATCAGACCCTAATCTGCCCCTTGCGGGCACCCAATCGCCCGCCTACACGCTCAGATTGCCCTCAGACCCCCCCTTATCAATTCGCCAGTGCAATATTTACATCTGTTCTCCCCTGTAATAACCCACTGATTACCTGTCAATCACCTATCAATCACCCATCAATCACCCCCTGTCACTGCCACCCATCAATCACCCCCTGTCACTGCCACCCATCAATCACCCGCTGTCACTGCCACCCATCAATCAGCCCCTAACCTGCCCCTTGCGGGCAAACTGATCACCCACCCACACCAATAGATCGCCCGCAGATCCGACATCAGATCACCACCCAAGCGCAGTGTTTCCATCTATTCTCTACCCTAAACACCCACTAATTACCCATCAATCACCCCCTGTCACTGCTACCTATCAGATTAGACCCCTATCTGCCCCTAGGGCACTCAATCACCCGCCCACACCCTCAGAATGCCCTCAGACCCCAGCCCTGATCACCTCGCCAGTGCATTGCTTGCATCTATTCCCCCCTCTAATCACACCTTGAGACACCCATCAATCACCTCCTGTCACCCCCTAGCACACCTACCCATCAGATCAGGCCCCAATTTGCCCCGTGTGGGCTCCTGATCACTCGGCCAATCCCTCAGATCCCCCTCAGACCCCCTTCCGATCACCTCCCCAGTGCATTGATTGCATCTATTTTCCCCTCTAACCACCCCCTGAGACACCCATCAATCACCTCCTGTCACCCCCCTAGCACTCCTATCCATCAGATCAGGCCCAATACAACCTGTCATCTAAAAGGCCACCCTGCTTATGACCGGTTCCACAAAATTCGCCCCCTCATAGACCACCTGTCATCAAAATTTGCAGATGCTTATACCCCTGAACAGTCATTTTGAGACATTTGGTTTCCAGACTACTCACGGTTTTGGGCCTGTAAAATGCCAGGGCAGTATAGGAACCCCGCAAGTGACCCCATTTTAGAAAAAAAGACACCCCAAGGTATTCTGTTAGGTGTATGACGAGTTCATAGAAGATTTTATTTTTTGTGTTTTGGGGTGTATTTTTACACATACCCATGCTGGATGGGAGAAATTTCTATGTAAATGGACAATTGTGTGTAAAAAAATCAAACAATTGTCATTTACAGAGATATTTCTCCCACTTAGCATGGGTATGTGTAAAAATACACCCCAAAACGCATTATACTACTTCTCCTGAGTACGGCGGTACCACATGTGTGGCACTTTTTTACACCCTAAGTACGCTAAGGGGCCCAAAGTCCAATGAGTACCTTTAGGATTTCACAGGTCATTTTGCGACATTTGGTTTCAAGACTACTCCTCACGGTTTAGGGCCCCTAAAATGCCAGGGCAGTATAGGAACCCCACAAATGACCCCATTCTAGAAAGAAGACACCCAAAGGTATTCCGTACGGAGTATGGTGAGTTCATAGAAGATTTTATTTTTTGTCACAAGTTAGCGGAAAATGACACTTTGTGAAAAAAAACTATTAAAATCAATTTCCGCTAACTTGTGACAAAAAAAATAAAAACTTCTATGAACTCACCATACTCCTAACGGAATACCTTGGGGTGTCTTCTTTCTAAAATGGGGTCATTAGTGGGGTTCCTATACTGCCCTGGCATTTTAGGGGCCCTAAACCGTGAGGAGTAGTCTTGAAACAAAAATGACCTGTGAAATCCTAAAGGTACTCACTGGACTTTGGGCCCCTTAGTGCAGTTAGGGTGCAAAAAAGTGCCACACATGTGGTATCGCCGTACTCGGGAGAAGTAGTATAATGTGTTTTGGGGTGTATTTTTACACATACCCATGCTGGGTGGGAGAAATACCTCTGTAAATGACAATCTTTTGATTTTTTTACACACAATTGTCCATTTTTTTTTTGGCAAAAGTTAGCGGAAATTGATTTTAATTGTGTTTTTTCACAAAGTGTCATTTTCCGCTAACTTTTGACAAAAAATAAAATCTTCTATGAACTCACCATACTCCTAACGGAATACCTTGGGGTGTCTTCTTTCTAAAATGGGGTCATTTGTGGGGTTCCTATACTGCCCTGGCATTTTAGGGGCCCTAAACCATGAGGAGTAGTCTTGAAACGAAATTTCTCAAAATGACCTGTGAAATTCTAAAGGTACTCATTGGACTTTGGGCCCTTTAGCGCAGTTAGGGTGCAAAAAAGTGCCACACATGTGGTATCGCCGTACTCAGGAGAAGTAGTATAATGTGTTTTGTGGTGTATTTTTACACATACCCATGCTGAGTGGGAGAAAGATCTCTGTAAATGGACAATTGTGTGTAAATAAATTTAACAAATTGTCATTTACAGAGATATTTCTCCCACCCAGCATGGGTATGTGTAAAAATACACCCCAAAACACATTATACTACTTCTCCTGAGTACGGCAATACCACATGTGTGGCACTTTTTTGCAGCCTAACTGCGCTAAGGGGTCCAAAGTCCAATGAGCACCTTTAGGCTTTACAGGGGTGCTTACAATTTAGCACCCCCCAAAATGTCAGGACAGTAAACACACCCCACAAATGACCCCATTTTGGAAAGTAGACACTTCAAGGTATTCAGAGAGGGGCATGGTGAGTCCATGGCAGATTTCATTTTTTTTTGTCGCAAGTTAGAAGAAATGGAAACTTTTTTTTTTTCACAAAGTGTCATTTTCCGCTTACTTGTGACAAAAAATAATATCTTCTATGAACTCACTATGCCTCTCAGTGAATACTTTGGGATGTCTTCTTTCCAAAATGGGGTCATTTGGGGGGTATTTATACTATCCTGGAATTCTAGCCCCTCATGAAACATGACAGAGGGTCAGAAAAGTCAGAGATGCTTGAAAATGGGAAAATTCACTTTTTGCACCATAGTTTGTAAACGCTATAACTTTTACCCAAACCAATAAATATACACTGAATGGGGTTTTTTTTTATCAAAAACATGTTTGTCCACATTTTTCGCGCTGCATGTATACAGAAATTTTACTTTATTTGAAAACTGTCAGCACAGAAAGTTAAAAAAATCATTTTTTTGCCAAAATTCATGTCTTTTTTGCTGAATATAATAAAAAGTAAAAATCGCAGGAGCAATCAAATAGCACCAAAAGAAAGCTTTATTAGTGACAAGAAAAGGAGCCAAAATTCATTTAGGTGGTAGGTTGTATGAGCGAGCAATAAACCGTGAAAGCTGCAGTGGTCTGAATGGAAAAAAAGTGGCCGGTCCTTAAGGGGTAGAAAGCCCTAGGTCCTCAAGTGGTTAAGTATCCTGATCTTTGTTGGCAGTTACTATGCTTTGCTGGCAGTTCCAATCCTTTAATATATTTTTTGGTTTGCTGTTGTTTTCCTCCTAAGCAGTAAGCAAGCATCTCTTAATTTTATGGCTGCAGTCATCATTTATGGATAGTTTCAATTCCGTTAAAATGGGACCTGTTTCTATTGTCTCTTCTTTCCCATCTATTTGCAATGGATTCAGTAAAGCAGATGACATGACTTTAGTTTTCTTGATGTTAAATTCTTCTTTGACATTCATCAACAGACTTATGCACTTTCAGCCACCATAGTGGTATCATCGGCATATCTCTCAGATTGTTGAAATTCCTACCTTTGATTTTAAATCCAGCATGTTATGACCAATGATAACCTCTTTTAACCTGACCAATAAACTCAACTTGTCCTACAATATAACATAACACTACTATCCTAAACAGTGCCTAACCATCACATGCTGTCATCTAGGTCAGCTTCAGATACCCAGTAACTTTGTTATCACGTTTTGCAATACAGGTGACTGCCGCTAACGTAGTTATCAGGTGCAAAATTTATATACCTTACTTATACCAATAAGTTTGGGTCCATGGCGCTTGTTTTTAATAAAAAAAAATGCATAGTGAGATAGAGGAATTTGTTGTTCAACTTTATTTTTACTTTTATGATTAGCATTGGTTACAAATGTTTCTCAGAATTGTATTTCTTCCTTTAATTGTAGCTTTCTTTTTTTACTTACTGCTAAATTTGCATCATTTATCACCCAATTAACACAATACTGCACAAAGGCAATGTATGTGCAAGAAAAATAGGCACAGTGACAACTACTTGCAGCTATACAGTATTTCCAGCTTTCCAGCAGACAATCTGCTGTAAGAACCACGCAGGTCTTTTTTAATATACAGTATATATATATATATATATAAATATGTACGCAGTGTAGGGTAAGGGGTGTGTGTGTTTTTTAACCTGATGTGTGTGTGGAAAGGGGAGGAGTGTAACTTACTGTGTGGGGAGAAGGGGTGTAACTGTGTGTATGTGTAGTCTAATGTTAAAGCAATGCTGAAGTGAATTTTAAAATAAAAAAAAATAAAAAAAAAGAATACTTACCTATGGGGAGGGAAGACTCTGGGGCCTATACAACCAGGCCCGCCATCATGGGGGGACATCTGTGACTCCCGTCACGGGCCCGGGCCTGCAGGGGGGCCCCATCCCCGCCGCGGCCCTAGCGGGTGCCGCCCGGCCGCCGCTCAACCTCCCCTGGTCGCTGCTCCCTCCCTCCCTCTAGCCGCCGCCGCCGCCTCCGCCGCCGCATCAGACCCCGATCAGGCGGCGACAATAGTGCGGACGCTAGGACCCAGCGCCCGCACTGATATGCGGAAGTGACGTCACTTCCGCATATAGAGCGGGTGCGTCCAGCGCCCGCTCTTACTGGTCGGGTCGCCGCTGATCTTGAGGTCTGACGCTGCTAGCAAGGTAGGGGAAGCAGCGGCGGCGGCTGGGGGGGCCTCCCTGTCACTCACTCACTAGCTAAAGGGCCTCCCTGTCACTCACTCACTAGCTAAAGGGGCTCCCTGTCACTCACTCACTAGCTAAAGCGGCTCCCTGTCACTCACTCACTCCCTAAAGGGGCTCCCTGTCACTCACTCACTCACTCCCTAAAGGGGCTCCTTGTCACTCACTCACTCCCTAAAGGGGCTCCCTGTCACTCACTCACTAGCTAAAGGGGCTCCCTGTCACTCACTCACTCACTCCCTAAAGGGGCTCCCTGTCACTCACTCACTCCCTAAAGGGGCTCCCTGTCACTCACTCACTCCCTAAAGGGGCTCCCTGTCACTCACTCACTAGCTAAAGGGGCTCTCTGTCACTCACTCACTAGCTAAAGGGGCTCCCTGTCACTCACTCACTCCCTAAAGGGCCTCCCTGTCACTCACTCACTAGCTAAAGGGCCTCCCTGTCACTCACTCACTAACTAAAGGGGCTCCCTGTCACTTACTCACTAGGTAAAGGGGCTCCCTGGCACTCACTAGCTAAAGGGGCTCCCTGGCACTCACTCACTACCTAAAGGGCCTCACTGTCACTCACTCACTCCCTAAAGGGCCTCCCTGTCACTCACTCACTAGCTAAAGGGGCTCCCTGTCACTCACTCACTAGCTAAAGGGGCTTCCTGTCACTCACTCACTACCTAAAGGGCCTCACTGTCACTCACTCATTCCCTAAAGGGCCTCCCTGTCACTCACTCACTAGCTAAAGGGGCTCCCTGTCACTCACTCACTAGCTAAAGGGGCTCCCTGTCACTCACTCCCTAAAGGGGCTCCCTGTCACTCACTCACTCCCTAAAGGGTCTCCCTGTCACTCACTCACTCCCTAAAGGGGCTCCCTGTCACTCACTCACTCACTCCCTAAAGGGGCTCCCTGTCACTCACTCACTCACTCCCTAAAGGGGCTCCTTGTCACTCACTCACTCACTCCCTAAAGGGGCTCCCTGTCACTCACTCACTACCTAAAGGGGCTCCCTGTCGCTCACTCACTACCTAAAAGGGCTCCATGTCACTCACTACCTAACCTGGGGGTCCCTGTCAGAATCCAGGTGAGAGGTGTCTACCATAATAAGGGGGCATTCTGCCTATTTATGTGAAATGCTGTCTATTTATGTGCCTCATGACTGCTGAATTTGTCTTGTTGGGGGCCTAATGATTGAATTTTTACTTGTTGAGGGCCTCATGATTTGTTGGGAGCCTCAAGATTGCTGAATTTGTCTTGTTGGGGGCCTCATGATTTGTTGGGGGCCTCATGATTTGTTGGGGCCTCATGATTGCTGAATTTGTCTTGTTGGGGGTCTCACGATTGCTGAATTTGTCTTGTTGGGGGCCTCATGATTGCTGAATTTGTCTTGGGAAAAAGCTGAATCATTACCATATGAGACAATAGCATTAAACCTACTTTTTTTTAGCTTTTTTAAACAGAAAATAAAACTGGGAGGTTCTAAAAAAATGATGGAGCACTTCCTCCTTCCGGCTTGAAGGAGGAAGTGCTCGATATCGAGGCTTGCAACGCGTCCATTCGGACACTTGCACCTCGTTGAAACGCTGGGCGGAGAGCGGCGTTCTGGGTAATTAACCCCGCCGCATCTAGTCGCTCAGCTGTGGCAATTAGAGCTAACTTGAATCACGAGTATCCACCGTGGTTATTCGTGATTAATTTGTGGACAGCAAGCCTCCAACTAGCTCTGCCAACATGTAATGGCTATGCACATTTCTCAGTTTGGGGGGGGGGGGGGGGGGGGGGAGGCCCGGACTGATGATTTGTGAGGGGCCCCAAAATTTCTGATGGCGGCCCTGTATACAACCTTCCTATTCCTCTCAAAGTGCCAGCGCTATCACCCCTGTTTCAATATGCCGACAGTGAGTGCTCCTGAAGACAGGCAGCTCCGTACTGTGCACGCAGGAGAGCGTTCTCATGTATGCACAGTACGGAGCCGCCTGTCTTTTGGGGCACTCGGGCTTTGAAAGCCTTCCATGGCCTTTAACAGGGGTGACAGCGCTGCAACTGGGGTACTGAGAGAGGAACAGGAAAGCACTATAGGTCCTAGAGCCTTCCTTCGCCATAGGTAAGTATCTGTTTTTTAACTCACTTCAGTATTGCTTGAAGTAAATATTAACGTGTCCAGTTACTTACCTGCGGCTTCTTTCAGCCCCTGAAATCCTCCTGCTCCCTTGCCATCAGTCCATGCTGCTCCATTCCTCTGCTGTCCCCCTCTGAAAGCTGGATGACTCAACCAGTCAGCTGCGTGGTCACACATATCTTTGATCCTCCTCCTGTTGCCTGGAGCATCCTGCGCATGTGCAGTTGCAATTTTTTAGTTGCATTAGAGCAGATTGGTCCTGGCCAAGGGAGCATGGTAGAGGAGGTACGTGGCACGGGGCCACACATGCGGCAATTGGAGTGAGACAGTGGGGGAAAAGAGTGGCGCAGAATACCAGTGAGGGACCAGGAGGACTTCAGGGGACAGGAAGAAGCCCCAGGTAAGTAACTGGCCACTATAATATTCATGTAATATTTCCTTTAACGTGTGTGGGGTGGGGGTGTAATTTACTGGGGAGGGGCATGAAAAAAAATTGCTATTGGGCCCAGAGTTTTCTAGCTACGCCCCTGACTCGGGGACTGATAAATATGCTCTATCATTCTCTTTACTTCACTGCACAGCAACATTAGGCCCTTTTGAATTACAGGACCTCAAACAAGAGAGTAGAACTCAGAAGAAACATCACATTTTCAAGTGTGATATTTAACCTCCTTAGCGGTAACCCCGTGCTGGACACGGGGTAAGCCGCCGGAGGGTGCCGCTCAGGCCCTGCTGGGACGATTTTCATAATTTTTTTTTTGCTGGACGCAGCTAGCACTTTGCTAGCTGCGCCAGCACCCCGATCGCCGCCGCTGCGCGCCCGATCGCCGCTATCCGGTGCGGCGCGCGGCCCCCCCCAGACCCCTGCGCTGCCTGGCCAATCAGTGCCAGGCAGCGCCAAGGGGTGGATCGGGTCTCCCAATGACGTCCCGACGTCGCTGACGTCGGTGACGTCATCCCGCCCCATCGCCATGGCGACGGGGGGAAGCCCTCCAGGAAATCCCGTTCTTTGAACGGGATTTCCTGATCGCCTATCGCCGGAGGCGATCGGCGGGGCTGGGGGGATGCCGCTGAGCAGCGGCTATCATGTAGCGAACCCTGGGCTCGCTACATGATTTAAAAAAAAAAAAAGTTAAAAGAAAACTGCTGCGCTGCCCCCTAGCGGTATTTTTCATACCGCCAAGGGGGTTAAAGGACCACCATCACGGAAATTTTAAAATACATGTAAACATATACAGCTGAGACGTATGTTTCTTCCAGAGTAAAATGAGCCATAAATTACTTTTCTCCGATATTGCCGTCACTTTCGGTAGGTAGTAGAAATCTGACAGAACCGACAGGCTTTGGACTTGCCCATCTTCTCATGGGGGATTCTCAGGGTTTTCATTATTTCAAAAGCACTTAGTGAATGGCAATTGCTCAGTCTAACGACCAAAATGGTGTGCAAACTGGTAGAGAGGGCAGCCGGCATCTTTGTATAGATCCCTTCCGGGCATTGCATTTGCAAAAAAATAAACAAAATACTAAACATTCCCCAAGAGGAGATGGACTAGTCCAAAACCTGTCAGTTCTGTCAGATTTCTACTACCTACTGTAAGTGACAGGAACTTAAGAGAAAAGTAATTTTTGGCTCATTTTACTCAAGAAGCATATTTCTCATTTGTATGGGCTTACATGTATTTTAAATTTTACAACTTTTCACGATAGTGGCACTTTAACCACTTCACAACTCAGGGGTTTAACCCCTTGAGCACCAGAGCAATTTTCACCTTTCTGCGCTCCTTCCATTCATTCGTCTATAACTTTATTATTACTTATCGCAATGAAATGAACTACAGTATATCTTGTTTTTTTTTCGCCACCAATTAGGCTTTCTTTAGGTGGGACATTATGCCAAGAATTATTTTATTCTAAATGTGTTTTAATAGGAAAAAATATGGGGGAAAAAATCATTATTTTTCAGTTTTCGGCCATTATAGTTTTTAAATAATGCATGCTACTGTAATTAAAATCCGTGAAATTTATTTGCCCATTTGTCCCGGTTATTACACCAATTAAATTATGTCCCTTTCACAATGTTTGGCGCCAATATTTTATTTGGAAATAAAGGTGCACTTTTTCAGTTTTGCGTCCATCCCTAATTACAAGCCCATAGTTTATAAAGTAACAGTGTTGTACCCTCTTGACATAAATATTTAAAGTGTTTAGTCCCTAAGGTAACTATTTATGTTTTTTTTTTTATTGTGATTTTTTTTTTCTTTTTACAACAACAAAGAAAAAAATATTGGGTAGGGTGGGAGGTAATGAGTTAATTTATGGTGTAAAAGTATGTATTTGTATATGAAAAATGTTTTGGATGTAGTTTTACTATTTGGCCACAAGATGGCCACAGTAATTTTTTGTGCATGCGTCCTGTAAGCATCGGAAGTACGCTTACAGGACGTTCAATGAGGCTGGGAAACTTTTTTTTTTTTCACAATGATCCCGCTGAAGCAGCCGATCTTTGCTGGGGTGCTGAGATCAACGAACGGGAACGTTTTTCCCGTTCATTGCTCTCCGGGCGAGCAGCCGGCGGCATGCACGAGCACAGGAGCGCGCACACGAGCGAGTGGGAGCGCAGACAGTGGCGGTAGCGGCGGGAGGTGCGTATATCTATGCTCCTGGTGGGGAAAGGGTGTTAAAAGGAGCGTAGATATACGCACCCGTGGTGCTAAAGTGGTTAATACCTTCTTTTTTGGAAAAAAAACAAAACAAAATCCTCTTTAAAAAAAAAAAAAATCTATTTTTACTATTAAATCTTATAAATAAAAAATACCAAAACTGTGAACAAAAAAAATGTGGGTTTGCTTAACCACTTGCCGACCGCCCACAGCCCATGGGCGGCGGCAAAGTGGACGCCTAAAGGACCGCAATACGCCTTCAGGCGGCGCGTCCTTTAGGCATGCCGGGGGAGCGATCGCGTCATTGATGACGCGCGCTTCCCCCGGCAACTGGCTCCGCCCACCCGCCGTAACATCCCGCCGGCCGTACGGAAGCGCCGGCGGGATGTTAACCCCGCGATCGCCGCATACAAAGTGTATAATACACTTTGTTATGTATACAAAGTGTATTATACAGGCTGCCTCCTGCCCTGGTGGTCCCAGTGTCCGAGGGACCACCAGGGCAGGCTGCAGCCACCCTAGTCTGCACCCAAACACACTGATCTGCCCCCCCCGCCCACTGATCGCCCACAGCACCCCTCAGACCCCCCCCTGCCCACCCCCCAGACCCCTGTTTGCACCCAATCACCCCCCTAATAACCCATCAATCACTCCCTGTCACTATCTGTCAACGCTATTTTTTTTTTTATATCCCCCCCTGCCCCCTGCCCCCTCCTGATCACCCCCCCACCCCTCAGATTCTCCCCAGACCCCCCCCCAGACCCCCCCCCCCTGTGTACTGTATGCATCTATCTTCCCTGATAACCTGTCAATCACCCGTCAATCACCCATCAATCACCCATCAATCACCCTCTGTCACTGCCACCCAACAATCAGCCCCTAACCTGCCCCTTGCGGGCAATCTGATCACCCACCCACACCAATAGATCGCCCGCAGATCCGACATCAGATCACCTCCCAAATCCATTGTTTACATCTATTCTCTCCTCTAAACACCCACTAATTACCCATCAATCACCCATCAATCACCCCCTATCACCACCTGTCACTTTTACCTATCAGATGAGACCCTAATCTGCCCCTTGCGGGCACCCAATCACCCGCCAACACGCTCAGATTGCCCTCTGACCCCCCCTTATCAATTCGCCAGTGCATTAATTACATCTGTTCTTCCCTGTAATAACCCACTGATCACCTGTCAATCACCTGCCAATCACCTATCACCCATCAATCACCCCCTGTCACTGCCACCCATCAATCAGCCCCTAACCTGCCCCTTGCGGGCAATCTGATCTCCCACCCACACCATTAGATCGCCCGCAAACCCGCCGTCAGATTACCTCCCAAATGTATTGTTTACATCTGTTATCTTCTCTAAACACCCACTAATTACCCATCAATCACCCATCAATCACCCCCTATCACCACCTGTCACTGTTACCTATCAGATCAGACCCTAAGCTGCCCCTTGCGGGCACCCAATCACCCGCCCACACGCTCAGATTGCCCTCAGACCCCCCCCCCCCCCCTTATCAATTCACCAGTGCATTAATTACATCTGTCCTTCCATGTAATAACCCACTGATCACCTGTCAATCACCTGCCAATCACCTATCACCCATCAATCACCCCCTGTCACTGCCACCCAACAATCAGCCCCTAACCTGCCCCTTGCGGGCAAACTGATCACCCACCCACACCAATAGATCGCCCGCAGATCCGACATCAGATCACCTCCCAAATCCATTGTTTACATCTATTCTCTCCTCTAAACACCCACTAATTACCCATCAATCACCCATCAATCACCCCCTATCACCACCTGTCACTTTTACCTATCAGATCAGACCCTAATCTGCCCCTTGCGGGCACCCAATCACCCGCCAACACGCTCAGATTGCCCTCTGACCCCCCCTTATCAATTCGCCAGTGCATTAATTACATCTGTTCTTCCCTGTAATAACCCACTGATCACCTGTCAATCACCTGCCAATCACCTATCACCCATCAATCACCCCCTGTCACTGCCACCCATCAATCAGCCCCTAACCTGCCCCTTGCGGGCAATCTGATCTCCCACCCACACCATTAGATCGCCCGCAAACCCGCCGTCAGATTACCTCCCAAATGTATTGTTTACATCTGTTATCTTCTCTAAACACCCACTAATTACCCATCAATCACCCATCAATCACCCCCTATCACCACCTGTCACTGTTACCTATCAGATCAGACCCTAAGCTGCCCCTTGCGGGCACCCAATCACCCGCCCACACGCTCAGATTGCCCTCAGACCCCCCCCCCCCTTATCAATTCACCAGTGCATTAATTACATCTGTCCTTCCATGTAATAACCCACTGATCACCTGTCAATCACCTGCCAATCACCTATCACCCATCAATCACCCCCTGTCACTGCCACCCAACAATCAGCCCCTAACCTGCCCCTTGCGGGCAAACTGATCACCCACCCACACCAATAGATCGCCCGCAGATCCGACATCAGATCACCACCCAAGCGCAGTGTTTCCATCTATTCTCTCCTCTAAACACTCACTAATTACCCATCAATCACCCATCAATCACCCCCTATCACCACCTGTCACTGTTACCCATCAGATCAGACCCTAATCTGCCCCTTGCGGGCACCCAATCACCCGCCTACACGCTCAGATTGCCCTCAGACCCCCCCTTATCAATTCGCCAGGGCATTATTTACATCTGTCCTTCCCTGTAATAACCCACTGATCACCTGTCAATCACCTGTCAATCACCCATCAATCACCCCCTGTCACTGCCACCCATCAATCACCCCCTGTCACTGCCACCCATCAATCAGACCCTAACCTGCCCCTTGCGGGCAAACTGAACACCCACCCACACCAATAGATCGCCCGCAGATCCGACGTCCGATCACCTCCCAAGTGCAGTGTTCACATCTGTTCTCTACCCTAAACACCCACTAATTACCCATCAATCACCCCCTGTCACTGCTACCTATCAGATTAGACCCCTATCTGCCCCTAGGGCACTCAATCACCCGCCCACACCCTCAGAATGCCCTCAGACCCCAGCCCTGATCACCTCGCCAGTGCATTGCTTGCATCTATTCCCCCCTCTAATCACACCTTGAGACACCCATCAATCACCTCCTGTCACCCCCTAGCACACCTACCCATCAGATCAGGCCCTAATTTGCCCCGTGTGGGCTCCTGATCACTCGGCCAAACCCTCAGATCCCCCTCAGACCCCCTTCCGATCACCTCCCCAGTGCATTGATTGCATCTATTTTCCCCTCTAACCACCCCCTGAGACACCCATCAATCACCTCCTGTCACCCCCCTAGCACTCCTATCCATCAGATCAGGCCCAATACAACCTGTCATATAAAAGGCCACCCTGCTTATGACCGGTTCCACAAAATTCGCCCCCTCATAGACCACCTGTCATCAAAATTTGCAGATGCTTATACCCCTGAACAGTCATTTTGAGACATTTGGTTTCCAGACTACTCACGGTTTTGGGCCCGTAAAATGCCAGGGCGGTATAGGAACCCCACAAGTGACCCCATTTTAGAAAAAAAGACACCCCAAGGTATTCTGTTAGGTGTATGACGAGTTCATAGAAGATTTTATTTTTTGTCAAAAGTTAGCGGAAATTGATTTTTTATTGGTTTTTTTTCACAAAGTGTCATTTTCCGCTAACTTGTGACAAAAAATAAAATCTTCTATGAACTCGCCATACACCTAACGGAATACCTTGGGGTGTCTTCTTTCTAAAATGGGGTCACTTGTGGGGTTCCTATACTGCCCTGGCATTTTAGGGGCCCTAAACCGCGAGGAGTAGTCTAGAAAACAAATGCCTCAAAATGACCCGTGAATAGGACGTTGGGCCCCTTAGCGCACCTAGGCTGCAAAAAAGTGTCACACATGTGGTACCGCCGTACTCAGGAAAAGTAGTATAATGTGTTTTTGGGTGTATTTTTACACATACCCATGCTGGGTGGGAGAAATTTCTATGTAAATGGTCAATTGTGTGTAAAACAAATCAAACAATTGTCATTTACAGAGATATTTCTCCCACTTAGCATGGGTATGTGTAAAAATACACCCCAAAACACATTATACTACTTCTCCTGAGTACGGCGGTACCACATGTGTGGCACTTTTTTACACCCTAAGTACGCTAAGGGGCCCAAAGTCCAATGAGTACCTTTAGGATTTCACAGGTCATTTTGCGACATTTGGTTTCAAGACTACTCCTCACGGTTTAGGGCCCCTAAAATGCCAGGGCAGTATAGTAACCCCACAAATGACCCCATTCTAGAAAGAAGACACCCAAAGGTATTCCGTTAGGAGTATGGTGAGTTCATAGAAGATTTTATTTTTTGTCAAAAGTTAGCGGAAAATTGATTTTTATTGTTTTTTTCACAAAGTGTCATTTTCCACTAACTTGTGACAAAAAATAAAATCTTCTATGAACTCACCATACTCCAAACGGAATACCTTGGGGTGTCTTCTTTCTAAAATGGGGTCATTTGTGGGGTTCCTATACTGAACTGGCATTTTAGGGGCCCTAAACCGTGAGGAGTAGTCTGGAAATCAAATTTCGCAAAATGACCTGTGAAATCCTAAAGGTACTCATTGGACTTTGGGCCCTTTAGCGCAGTTAGGGTGCAAAAAAGTGCCACACATGTGGTATTGCCATACTCGGGAGAAGTAGTACAATGTGTTTTGGGGTGTATTTTTACACATACCCATGCTGGGTGGGAGAAATACCTCTGTAAATGACAATCTTTTGATTTTTTTACACACAATTGTCCATTTACAGAGTTATTTCTCCCACCCAGCATGGGTATGTGTAAAAATACACCCCAAAACACATTGTACTACTTCTCCCGAGTACGGCGATACCACATGTGTGGCACTTTTTTGCACCCTAACTGCGCTAAAGGGCCCAAAGTCCAATGAGTACCTTTAGGATTTCACAGGTCATTTTGCGGAATTTGATTTCCAGACTACTCCTCACGGTTTAGGGCCCCTAAAATGCCAGGGCAGTATAGGAACCCCACAAATGACCCCATTTTAGAAAGAAGACACCTCAAGGTATTCCGTTAGGAGTATGGTGAGTTCATAGAAGATTTTATTTTTTGTCACAAGTTAGTGGAAAATGACACTTTGTGAAAAAAACAATAAAAATCAATTTTCCGCTAACTTTTGACAAAAAATAAAATCTTCTATGAACTCACCATACTCCTAACGGAATACCTTGGGGTGTCTTCTTTCTAAAATGGGGTCATTTGTGGGGTTCCTATACTGCCCTGGCATTTTAGGGGCCCTAAACCGTGAGGAGTAGTCTGGAAATCAAATTCCGCAAAATGACTTGTGAAATCCTAAAGGTACTCATTGGACTTTGGGCCCTTTAGCGCAGTTAGGGTGCAAAAAAGTGCCACACATGTGGTATCGCCGTACTCGGGAGAAGTAGTACAATGTGTTTTGGGGTGTATTTTTACACATACCCATGCTGGGTGGGAGAAATAACTCTGTAAATGGACAATTGTGTGTAAAAAAAATGAAAAAATTGTCATTTACAGAGAGATTTCTCCCACCCAGCATGGGTATGTGTAAAAATACACCCCGAAACACATTCTACTACTTCTCTTGAGTACGGCAATACCACATGTGTGGCACTTTTTTGCAGCCTAACTGCGCTAAGGGGCCCAAAGTCCAATGAGCACTTTTAGGCTTTACAGGGGTGCTTACAAATTAGCACCCCCCAAAATGCGAGGACAGTAAACACACCCCACAAATGACCCCATTTTGGAAAGTAGACACTTCAAGGTATTCAGAGAGGGGCATGGTGAGTCCGTGGCAGATTTCATTTTTTTTTGTCGCAAGTTAGAAGAAATGGATTCTTTTTTTTTTTCTTTTTTTTGTCACAAAGTGTCATTTTCCGCTTACTTGTGACAAAAAATAATATCTTCTATGAACTCACTATGCCTCTCAGTGAATACTTTGGGATGTCTTCTTTCCAAAATGGGGTCATTTGGGGGGTATTTATACTATCCTGGAATTCTAGCCCCTCATGAAACATGACAGGGGGTCAGAAAAGTCAGAGGTGCTTGAAAATGGGAAAATTCACTTTTTGCACCATAGTTTGTAAACGCTATAACTTTTACCCAAACCAATAAATATACACTGAATGGGTTTTTTTTTATCAAAAACATGTTTGTCCAAATTTTTCGCGCTGCATGTATACAGAAATTTTACTTTATTTGAAAATTGTCAGCACAGAAAGTTAAAAAAATCATTTTTTTGCCAAAATTCATGTCTTTTTTGATGAATATAATAAAAAGTAAAAATCGCAGGAGCAATCAAATAGCACCAAAAGAAAGCTTTATTAGTGACAAGAAAAGGAGCCAAAATTCATTTAGGTGGTAGGTTGTATGAGCGAGCAATAAACCGTGAAAGCTGCAGTGGTCTGAGTGGAAAAAAAGTGCCTGGTCCTTAAGGGTTAGAAAGACTGTAGTCCTCAAGTGGTTAAACTTTACTTTCATATTCATACTAATCAATCCTCCCTCAGCTCAGCTTTTGGCAAAAAATGCCCAGAAATAGTTCAGTCAGATTGCTGTGTGTATGGACATTACTATGGCCTGTTAACACTTTTAATCACTTGATGACCGCAGTGTTAACCCCCCCCCCCCCAATGACCAAGCTCTGTTTGGCTGCACTGGGCTGTGCAGGCTTTTCAGCCTCCTGCACAGCCCAGCTATGGAGCCCAGCAATCGGACTCGCTTCCTTTTTTTGTCCCTAGTGGGACATGCTGCCGGCGATGTCCAATCGCAGTGGCTGTTTTTTTTTTTTTTCTTAGCCTCTATGAGGCTCTCTCTCTCTCCCTCCTCCCTCCCCTTCCCTCCTCCCCTCCTTAAACAGAATTGGAACAGGACGGAGATCCATCCTGTTCCGCCTCTCATAGGCATCAGCCTATGAGAGAACAGCAATCCCCGGCCAATTAGAGGAACAGGACCGCACTGCCGGGGACCGCAGCGCTGTATGCTTGTAAACAAAGGGGATTTCTTTCCCCATTCGTTTACAAACAGCCTGCTAGCCGCGATCAGCAGCTAGCAGGCTAATCACGGATCCGTGAAGTGGCAGGGAACGATTGCGCTTGCGCGCGGCCGTTCCCTGGGAAACTGCAGCCCCAGGACTTGACGCCAATCAGCGTTAGGCGGTCCTGGGGCTGCCGCCGCGTTCACGCCCATTGGCGTGACACGGTCGTTAGGTAGTTAATATGTGCTGCCTGACACAATCTTTACAAATTATTATTTTGGCCGGAGGTTTAGGGCATGCTGCAAGGCCCAGGACCAAATAGTGCACTTTGCTCTATGGAGAAGCTGCATCATGCTGTAAGAACTATGTTTCAAGCCTTCTTGATGTACTAAAGCACAGATTTCGAATGCCAGTCTTATCCATGCCAGTGTTTAGGATGGACTGAGAAATGGAGAAATGTGTACTACTTGATGGGCCACATATTTCCTGAAAAATGTGCAAGGGCTGGAGTACGACTTTCCTGTAGTCAAGCTTCTATAAGCAGTGATCCTATGTGATCAACGATGAAGACCGAAAACCCTGTCATATTTCTGATAAAAACATTACAAGTTACTACGGCCACAGTTACATAGTGAGCATTTACTGACCATTCATCAGCCATTGTTATGTTCTGATATCACTCAGGGGATGGCTGCAGTGTTTGGCAGAAAATATCTTGTGAGAGTTTTATAACAGTGTATTTTGCATGAAACATTTTCTTTGGACAGTACCCACGTGCTGTAATTAATTAAAACAAAAGGTAGATGTGGAGATTTTAAAGCAATGATTTTTGAGGTTTAAAAGTAGGTACTTAAACCATGTTTTTTTGATTTTCCATTTATATATGTATTATTATTATTCATTTATAAAGCGGCAGCCTATTCCATGGCGCTGTTCAAAGTAAGAAACAAACATGGGGTACAAAATAATACAGACAATGGTGTACAAAATACAAAGTTATTCTTCATTCTTTGAAGCATCTGCATTTTTTAAATTAAATTACAAAATATATATTTTCTTGCAGTAAATCATTTATTACAGTACATATGTGTACATATGATGGCTGATGACAAATAAAGGAAAAAAACTCTGTAATACAGTAAAACCCCAGAACTCCGTTAACCAGAAGTCTCAGGCAACCATAAAAAAATTCCTGGCCTTGCAGGATGCATAAATCTACTTTTACACCACTTTATACAGTAATAAACCTCTGATACATAAAGTCAAGTCTGTCCTTTGTCTTAATTTGTTTTTAAGTACTTTGTATTTCAACATTAATACAGAGTTTATGGTGAGTGTACAGTGGGGGGTATAGTACTGTGTTTTTTTTTTTTGTTTTTTTTTTTAGCTAGGCCCATTTTTAACATTGATTTACACACACACACACACACACACACACACACACACACACACACACACACACACACACACACACACACACACACACCACACACACACACACACACACACACACACACACACACACACACACACACACACCACACACACACACACACACACACACACACACACACACACACACACACACACACACACACACACACACCACACACACACACACACACACACACACACACACACCACACACACACACACACACACACACACACACACACCACACACACACACACACACCACACCACACACACACACACACACACCACACACACACACACACAACACACACACACACACACACCACACACACACACACACCACACACACACACACACACACACACACACACACACCACACCACGCACACACACACACACACACACACACACACACACACACCACACACACACACACACCACACACACACACACACACACACACACACACACACACACACACACACACACACACACACACACACACACACACACACACACACCACACACACACACACACACACACCACACACACACACAACAAACACACACACACACAACACACACACAACACACACACACAACACACACACACTTTCAATATAGCAAATTGAATTGAAATTGAAACTGAGAGCTATATATATTTTTTGGGGTCAGTTTGAATTTGAAGACAGCGACACATTCCAAAAAAGTCGGGTCTGGAGCATGTTTACCTTAGTGTTCCATCATCTATTCTGTTATTAACACTCCAAACTTTTGGGAACTGCATTGGACGTCAACTGCTGTCGTTTTTAAAGTGAAATGCTCGCTCAACAATGCATGACATACAATTTCAGCTGCTTTGTATTTCAGGGTCTCATGTGTCATATGTTTGATTTTGTAGAGCACCAAATGTTTTAAATGCATGCCAGGTCTGCACTGCAGGCAAGCAATTGTAGAATCCAAACTCTTTTACTACAGAGTCATGCTGTTGTAATACATGCACAATGCAGTTTGGCATTATCTTGCTAAATAAAGCAATGCCTACAATGAAAAAGAGGTCCCATAGATGCAAACATATGTTGTTCCAAAACATGTATATAGCCTCCTTCACTATTTTCAATATAAAATGGAAAAGGTCAAATTGTTTTCCTCCACTGGGGTATGCATCATTATCAAACAATATTGTAAATTTTGATTTGTGGGACTCTGGACAGTTTCCAACCTTGTCTCAGTCCATCTTAAATGAGCTCTAGCCCAGAGAAGGCAGTAAGGTTTGGGAAACTTGTCTATATTCTATTTCTTATTCTCATGGCTTCAACTTGTTGATACAGCAATAAACTGTGTTCACAGACAATGATTTTTAGAACTATTTTGGAACCCATGCAATTACCTCTATGACAGATTCTGGCTTGTCTTTAATGAAGTGTGCCTTAAAGGATTACTGGAGTGAGAGGAATATAGAGGCTGCCATATTTATTTCATTTGCCTTTGCAGCCCTGCTGATCTATTTGGCTGCAGTAGTGTCTGAAGCACACCAGAAACGAGCATGCAGCTAATCTTGTCAGATCTGACAATAATGTCAAAAACACCTGATCTGCATGCTTGTTCAGGGTCTATGGCTAATAGTATTAGAGGCAGAGTATTAGCAGGATAGCCAGGCAACTGGTATTGCTTAAAAGGAAATAAATATGGCAGCCTCCACATCCCTCTCGGTTCAGTTGTCCTTTAATGGTACAAAGAATATGTCCATGCAGTACTGGCTTTCGGCCATGTCCCTTTTGCACAGATGTTTCTTGGAGTCTTTTAATGATATTGTATATGGTAGATGACAAAACTCCCAAAATTATTTAAGGTTCTGCATTAAGGGACATCATTCTTAACCCTTTTAGGACCGGCTGCCTAACCCCCTTAAGGACCAGGCATTTTTGCTGAAAGGGGAGGGGGGCACGTTTGGGGGAGTTAGAACAGCCAGATCCCTGCAGGGTCTTGCTGGGCTGTGTCCCCCTGTGTGGCCAGGTGTCCCCCGTTCAGCAGCTGCTTTCACTCACCTTCCAGGCTCCAGCGACGAGCTGCAGCGAACCCCTCTTCTCCGGCCGGCATCTCTGCTCCTACTGCCGCTCAGTTTCGGGTCGCGACTTGATGACGTCATCAAGCCGGGACCCGGCGCTGATGTCAGAAGGAGCAGAGATGCTGGCTAGAGCGGTGGGGAGCAGTCGCGAGAACGACAGGGAGGTGAGTGGATCCTCTTCTTTCCCCCCTATCGCCACAGCTGTCAAAGTGATCACTATGATCCACCGGCGATCATAGTGATCACGTGATCAGCAGCCATACGCGATGGCTGCTGATCACTGAGGGGAGATGTCAGCTGTCATATGACAGCTTAAAAGAGGAGAAGAAATGAGCAAACATAATTATGCAACTAATGTTGCTGTCTAAGGAAAAATGTAAAAAAAGGGGGGAGGGGATGTAGATCAATAGACCTATTGGAAACAGGGGCGTAGGAATAGGCCCTGCAGCCCCTGCGCCCGCGGGGGGGCCCGGCCCCCCCCCCTGGGGCCCGCTTGGGGCCGTTTTGTGGGTGCTGGAGGGGTGGCAGCATGAGGGGAAAGCCTTGCCCACAGTCGGCGGGGAGAGGGGTAGTTCCCCCCTCTCCCTCACCTCGGGGCTCTCCCCTCTGCGCTCCCCTCCAGCTCGTAAGTGTCTGTGAGGCTGTGGTGGGCAGCGAGCGGCGGGCAGATACATACCTGCTTCCGTGCGTTCCATCGGAGACTTCTCCCTCTAGCGGCTGACGTCACTTCCGGAAGTGACGTCAGCCGCTAGAGGGAGAAGTCTCCGATGGAACGCACGGAAGCAGGTATGTATCTGCCCGCCGCTCGCTGCCCACCACAGCCCCACAGACACTTACGAGCTGGAGGGGAGCGCAGAGGGGAGAGCCCCGAGGTGAGGGAGAGTGTAAGGCTTGGTGGTGTATTCTCCACAGTCAGCATGCAACGCATGAGCTAGCGTGGAGGAGGTACACACACTAGCACAAGGAAACAGGCTATCCCTAGTATAGTGGAGGGGAGGACTGACTCCAATAGGAGATTGTGGCGCACAGAGCCGGTGCAGATCTGACAGCCACAAACAATGCTTTCGTTATAACGTCTCAGCGCAAAGTAGCGCTGAGCGCATAAACCAGAACTGAGGAGATCAGGACAGGAAGACAGAATGAACGCTTGCTAGCTAGCGGCTACTTAGCGACAGCAAGCGTCCAAAACCAGACAGACTGGAATGAGGCAGCCAATGCGATGCGGCGATGGCGTGCCTCACAAAGACAGGACAGGATAGTCAGAAAATAGCAGGATTAAGATAGATGAACGTAACACAGATAAATATACAATAAGTATGTTTTCCTAGCGTATTACAATTACAGCTATCAATGAAACTATTTGTAACGTCTGACTAACATATGTATATATCGGCAATGAACCGATATATGACATAAGCAGGAACGCTGACTAAGACTGGAGTAATACAGGGGACAGGACTCAGAAGGATTCGCTATCTCTTCGCAGAGATGAACGCAATCCACAAACGGTAACAGGACAGGATTCAGAAGGATTCGTTATCTCTTCGCAGAGATGAACGCAATCCACAAACAGTAACAGAACAGGATTCAGAAGGATTCGCTATCTCTTCGCAGAGATGAACGCAATCCACAAACGGTAACCAGGAGCAGGGTAACTACCTCAGCACGGGTGGTCACGGTACGCGCAACCTACCAAAACGTGCTGGAAAGCTGACTAACTGCACACAGGATATAAACGGTTCGTGTACGTATACATGAGCAACACTGATGTATCAACGTAACACAAATACAAGGAAAATAATAAACATGCTGGTATGCATATATATGGGCAATGAACCAATATATGATGCAAAACCAGCAAAGTATCTTTAGAACAAGAAACACGATCGGGGCTGAAGCGACAGCAAGACTGGCTTACACTGAAGCTATGAAAACGCAAGGAAACCCTGCAGGAAGCAGATCTTTATACTGAGGTCATCCAATGGGAGCAGACATGCAGATTCCCACACAGGTGAATGATAATCAGTCACAAGCTGACAGCAGGGAAAGACAGACAAAGCTATGCAGTTTGCATGGAAATAGATCAGAACTGCCTGAGCTGCAGCACTACTACTTCCAGCAACAGCTGCTGCAGCAGCGATCATCACAGTACCCCCGCCCTTAAAAGCGGATTCCAGACGCTTTTCAAAACTGAAATTCCCAACAAAACAGTCCGACTGATAATTCATGATGACCGGGACAGCCCGGCAAGACCGAATTCCAGAATCAGTCCCCACAAGACTGGACCCATCAGAACCAGAACCTACAGAACCATGCCCATCAGTACTACAAGCCCCAATGTGACACCCATCAGAACCATGATTTCCAGAAGAAAGCCCTCCGAAATTCCCTGAGCGATACCCACCGCCTTCCAGGAACCGTTCAGAAACGCCAAAGCCTTTGCAATGCCCACCGGTACTGTCTTTACCAACACAAAACCCACTGTTGAACCAGTCCAAGGCACCAGGACAAGTTTTCTCAGAGACCTCCCAGAACACCTTGAAGCTCCAAAGAGATCCCCATAGGTCAGAATGCCCCTTAGGCTCACATGGAGAACTATCAAGAACCCCTATGGAACCTAGGGCAATTCCCGAGTCAGGGCCACAAGGACAAACATCAATATCAGGGCTTTCAGGGACCAGAACCATCTCTGGGCATGCAGGCAGACTGGCAACATCAGAACATTTTCCCACTAAGGAAGCATCAGAGCACGCTAACACCTTAGACACACTTGGGCATTCTGGCACACCAAGAACATCTGGGCACACTGGCACAAGAGAAACCTCTGGGCACGTCAAGGAACTGTGAGCCTCAGGGTCAGCCAAGACGGGACCAAAACCAGGACCGGCCAAAAAAAAATCATCATGACTAGACTTCGCAACTACTGGATTTTTACACGAGAATGCAGGATCAGACTTAGATGTCGCTGATTCCAGCAAAGTCAGTAACAAATCAGATTCAGGGGCACTAACAAGACAGGACAAATCTTCTGATGTATGCACTGAACCAGATAGGGACTCCACAACTACCTCTGGACTGGACAGAGACTCATTTAATATACTGGATTGGAGCTCATGAGGCGCTGCAGAACAAGTCAGTATTGCAGCAGCCCCCACTGGACTAGGCAAAACTGAGGAATTCCCTGGACAGGAAGGGGACTCTGGAACCTCTGCCACAGCGGCCAGAGAACCAGAATCTTTCAGGATACAAGGCAGGGTTTCAGGAATGCTTACTAAATCAGACTGAAATTCTGAGACTTCTGTTATTTTGACCAGAGAATCAGAATTATCCATGTTACAGGGCAAGACTTCTGAAACATGCAGAGGACAGGGCTGGAGTTCCTCGGCTGTTACAACACTGGAGAGGGACTCAACAACATTGGTTAAATCAGACTGTGTACAGGGCAAGGTATCTGACACACTTGCTGACGAGGACAATATTTCAATGGCTTCTGCTTTGCTGGGCAGAAATTCATCAAGTTTTATTAGAGCAGACTGTAATTCCAAAACAGCTGCTAGACAAGTGAATATTACTGCAACACCAACTGAGGTAAGCAGTGCCTCAGACCCTTCTGCTAGAGGGTTTGAAATATCCAAAGTACTGGGTGAAGCATAAGACTCTGCGACCACAGCTTCACTGGACAGGATCACTGAACAGTCCATATTGCAGGGCAAAACCATGGAAGCACCTGCTGGACAGCATAATGATTCTGTGACCTGAGTTTCATTGGAGAGATCTACAGCACAATTCATGGTACAGGGCAAATTTATTGGAACATTTTCTGAACAAGGTAATAATTCTGCGATTTCGGATTCACAGAGCAGATGCTCTGAGCTATTCACGAAACTAGAGCGAGGTGTAGAAACAGGAAGATCAAGACACAATGTTCGCGCATCTGAATCACCATTCAATTGTAAAATTGGAAAATTCAGATGCTGGGGTTCTGAGATTTCTGGACAGGATTGCTGGGACTCGGAAACTGATGTAGTGCATCTATTGGCATCTGCTGGATCAGACAGGAGTTGAACTTTATTAACACGGGTAATTTCTGCAGAAGTGTTTGCAGAGACAGGCAAGATTTTTCTGGTGTCTGTTTCACTGAACAAAGACTCATGAGTACTGGCTAGGCTGGACTCAGAAGTCAGCAGGACCTCTGGATTCTCTGCTGAGAAATTTGTGCAGGGCAAAGTTAAGAAAGTATCAGTGGCTTCTGTTTTACTGGGAAGTAACACTGAGTTATCCATGGTACAGGGTGGAGTTACAGGAACATTCACAAGACATGGCAGGGACTCAGTAACTGGAGAAGTGGGACAGTCTCCAATTGACAGTGTGTCTTCCCTGGTATCAACTGATTGAATCGCATAAAAATCATCCAAAATCATTTTCCACACATCGATCAATGGAGCCACAAAGTCATACCCACACACACCAGTTTTTATTAGGTTATAGGCAGACTTAATGCATGCATTCAATACTAATTCACCTTTTGCACTGTAAAATTGACAAAATGAACTTGAATCATTCTTCCATTCATTGACCAGAGCTTCCATCTCTCCTTTCTCAAATGGAGGATTCCAAGCATACTTAACAGGCAGATCACAGTTTGCAGATATGATTGTGGCAGGGACATATATTGGGTTAATTAGCAGGTGATTGGCAGATTCCTTATTCTTAAGAATCTCTAATACCTGTAGCAAGTGTTTAACTGTAGTGTATGCAAACTTTCCTTGCTTCACAAATAAGTTGATTTGTTCAATACTCTGTATTATCTCCTCATAATCATACTCAGATAATTCTTTTAAACAAAAATCTTTATTTTCCCTAGCCAGTGATGAAAGTTCATTAGTAGTTTCATAAGTCCATTTAACTCCCCTGAAAGACAATTTCATTTCATTATCTGTTAATGGCAGAATCTCATTATAGGTCTCAGTCGCTAAGGATAACGACTCTGCAGATTGGACACGTTTTTTAGAACGTTTGCGTTTTGCCTTTGACCTTGCGGTTTTTGATGATTTATTCAAAGCTGCAGGAAAATTATCAGTAACACTTTCTGCTTGCTGCTCATTCTTGCAAGCAATTGAAGGAGCAGCTGATTGGCCTGCTGCCAGGAGTTCATTAAGAGGAAAAGGCAATGGATCTATGCGCAACCAATTGTGAATTACAAAAGCTATAAATTGCAAAGGACTTTGTCTAAACTGAGTGTGATCTAAGACATCGATTGCCCAATCAAAAAGTTTGCCCTTAAAAAGAGCACAAACGATCCAATCAGACCAGGTAGAAATTGCAGAAGCCCGAAAGTCGGGATTGGCCAGAACTTTAACCAATTCTGATATAAATTTGTCTGTAACTTCAGGACCAAGCTTTTCAAATTTTTTAAAGGAGCAGGACCCCTGACAAACAGTGTCATAATTTCTGGAAATTCCCCCCACAATAGGGATTGGTAATGGGGTTTTCATAATGTAAGGCTTGGTGGTGTATTCTCCACAGTCAGCATGCAACGCATGAGCTAGCGTGGAGGAGGTACACACACTAGCACAAGGAAACAGGCTATCCCTAGTATAGTGGAGGGGAGGACTGACTCCAATAGGAGATTGTGGCGCACAGAGCCGGTGCAGATCTGACAGCCACAAACAATGCTTTCGTTATAACGTCTCAGCGCAAAGTAGCGCTGAGCGCATAAACCAGAACTGAGGAGATCAGGACAGGAAGACAGAATGAACGCTTGCTAGCTAGCGGCTACTTAGCGACAGCAAGCGTCCAAAACCAGACAGACTGGAATGAGGCAGCCAATGCGATGCGGCGATGGCGTGCCTCACAAAGACAGGACAGGATAGTCAGAAAATAGCAGGATTAAGATAGATGAACGTAACACAGATAAATATACAATAAGTATGTTTTCCTAGCGTATTACAATTACAGCTATCAATGAAACTATTTGTAACGTCTGACTAACATATGTATATATCGGCAATGAACCGATATATGACATAAGCAGGAACGCTGACTAAGACTGGAGTAATACAGGGGACAGGACTCAGAAGGATTCGCTATCTCTTCGCAGAGATGAACGCAATCCACAAACGGTAACAGGACAGGATTCAGAAGGATTCGTTATCTCTTCGCAGAGATGAACGCAATCCACAAACAGTAACAGAACAGGATTCAGAAGGATTCGCTATCTCTTCGCAGAGATGAACGCAATCCACAAACGGTAACCAGGAGCAGGGTAACTACCTCAGCACGGGTGGTCACGGTACGCGCAACCTACCAAAACGTGCTGGAAAGCTGACTAACTGCACACAGGATATAAACAGTTAGTGTACGTATACATCAGCGACACTGATGTATCAACGTAACACAAATACAAGGAAAATAATAAACATGCTGGTATGCATATATATGGGCAATGAACCAATATATGATGCAAAACCAGCAAAGTATCTTTAGAACAAGAAACACGATCGGGGCTGAAGCGACAGCAAGACTGGCTTACACTGAAGCTATGAAAACCCAAGGAAACCCTGCAGGAAGCAGATCTTTATACTGAGGTCATCCAATGGGAGCAGACATGCAGATTCCCACACAGGTGAATGATAATCAGTCACAAGCTGACAGCAGGGAAAGACAGACAAAGCTATGCAGTTTGCATGGAAATAGATCAGAACTGCCTGAGCTGCAGCACTACTACTTCCAGCAACAGCTGCTGCAGCAGCGATCATCACAGAGAGGGGGGAACTACCCCTCTCCCCGCCGACTGTGGGCAAGGCTTTCCCCTCATGCTGCCACCCCTCCAGCACCCACAAAACGGCCGCGAGCGGGCCCCAGGGCGGGGGGGGGGGGGGGGGGGGCCCGCTCAGAAAATCTGCAGGGGGGCCAGGTGGGGCCTAGTTACGCCCCTGATTGGAAACACTAAAAACAATCACAGAGAAAAGACAACCCCTATATATATGAAATAGCAACAAGGAGCGAAAAAATGTATGCGCAAGGCAAAAATGAGGTCTGTACATAAAGTTTATTAGAAGCCAACTAACAATAAATTAAAAACATTTAAAACAGAGCCAGCCGCCATTCAAGCCAAACAATAGGCCCCTAGTAGGTAACAATGATAATAGAAAGTACCGTAGATATGACACATTCAATATTATAAAATTGCTGGTTATATCAAAGATATAGGTATCCCCCAGAGTGCTGTGGAAATGTCTCCAGTGTCACAATATAGGTAAATAAATAATAATGTTTAGTAATTGGGCACTGTGCCACAAACTATCTGGGAGAAACATATACCATCAAAAACATATGATTCAGTAAAGGTGGCCATACACTGGTCGATTTGCCATCAGATTCGACCAACAGATAGATCCCTCTCTGATCGAATCTGATCAGAGGGGGATCGTATGGCCACCTTTACTGCAAACAGATTGTGAATCGATTTCAGCCTGAAACCGATCACAATCTGTGGAGCTGCTGCTGCAGAAGCCCCCCCCCCCCTGCATACATTATCTGTTCCGGCCGGCGTGAGTCCCCTGGTCCCCGCTGTCTTCTTCTCCGCTCCGGGCTCCAGACCATTTCTGCAGCTACTGAACTTCCTGTCCAGGGGAAGTTTAAACAGTAGAGGGCGCTCTACTGTTTAAACTTCCTGCCGAGATAGGAAGTTCTGTGTAGCTGCAGCCGGTCCGGAACCCAGCGTGGAAAGAAGACAGCGGGGACCAGGGGACTCGCGCCGGCCGGAACAGGTAATGTATACCCGCTGTATTGCGTCAGTCGTCGGGCATTCGAACGCCGCTATCAACGCACTCCCGACCCGCCGGTGATCGAGAGAAATCTTCTGCACGGACGGATCGAAGGGAGTAGACGGGAACGATCGATTTCGGACGGAAATCGATTGTTCTGTCAGCGGTGTGCGCGGCGATTTCACCGCCGATTCGATCACTGTGATCGAATCGGCCGTATATCGGTGGGAAAATCGTTAGGTGTATGGGCCCCTTTAGACTACCCTAAGCATAGGGCCTCTACAAATAAAGTGCCAGTGCAAAAAGTGTATTGGTATACAATATAAGAACTTAACCTCAATATGAAGTTAGTATTAGGTGCAAAGATTGGGGAGGGGGAAAAAAAAGGACAGGGTCATGCAATAACAAAGTGAACTGTGTTGTCAATAATGCAAAAACATCACATAAATAAAGAAAAAAATGAATACAATTCCCAAATCTCAAGAATATTCAATGCAAAAATGAAAGCACTCAATGAAAGCACTCAATGCAATATAAAACTGGTGAAAGGAAAAATAGGAAGATTCCAGGATGGAGTATAGTGAGAATCAAGGCAATAGCAGAGGCTCAGAGGAAGGGAGAGTAACGGCGCTTACCAAGATGACTGGTGTAAGGCTAGATGACGGCTGCAAGGATGCTCCTGCACCCGTCCGACTAATTCCGCCGAAGCTGCATGAGCTTAATATCCCCTCTCCGGTGCGCACGATCGTGTCGGGACGGTTCGTTAGCGCGGACGTTGAATCAACGTCTAGTCAGGGCAGCAGCACCACCTGCTGGACGTAGATTCAACCTACGTCGGTCCCCAAAAGGTTAAATTGTTATACTATTTGTCCACACAGAGTGAGTACCTATTCCCATCTATGCTTCTAAGAGAGACTCAGGGGTATTTTGTGTAAATCTGTGTTAAAATGCTAGCTGCCAGTTGAATTCTTCAGTAGGTTTGAACTTTAATGCACTAAATTGCCTGTATGTCATTTATAAAGATTTGATGAGATACTTTGGTACTGCCGCATCACATCCTTCTACAAAAATACCCCCTGAAAAAGGGTACATACTATTCAAAGCAACAGAAGAGCTTGCAATTTGAATCATTTGCAAGCCCCTCCTACTCAGGGGTCAGACCTTTAGTCAATAATTAGCAGTAAGTTGTAACTGTTTCTTTTAGTGAATATTTTTTTGCTCTCCCATTTGTCAGTCAGGTCACATGACATTGAAAACACTGTGTGACTTATTTAAGTCCATGGTAGCAGGATGAAGAGCAACACTGAACAGCACAGTCAACACAGCAAAAGACACTGTCATATTATATACAGACTGATGCTTTATATTGTGATGAGGGCGAGCTATACATTCTACCAATATCTACCAATCGAAATTACCAACTACTAATATCTTACCACTTTATATAAATAGGCCCCTCTCCCCCTTTCTGGAATGCTGTTTTTATGCCCTTTTTTTGTTTTTAGCTGTATCTAAACTTTTTGTCTAAATATGAATGTCTAATTTTGCTTGTTAAAAACGTTGATTTGCAGGAAATATCTTATTAGTAAAAAAAAAAAGGTTTATTGTATAATATGGAAATGGGAATTTGTATTTGCCGAACTCAGGAATGTTTTCAGCCTTGCCTCTGTCCATGACCATGTGTACTATGGAAAGCATGAGATGTAAATGTATTGAACATTTTTGATTAGAGAAAATTGTACACACTTATTAAAAAACTTTAAATCATGGAAATAAATTTTGGGTTACTAAATTTTGTTTTTCGAGTAAAATTGAAAATAATTGTTTTACATTTTTTTTTGCTATAGTCAGTTTTTCCTGTCTGCATAAATATAACATCTCTGGTTTTGCGACTAATTTTTTCAAATTCCTGTAGATGGCAGTGTTTCTCCTACATAGAACAAGAACTAGACTGCTGCACTGAAGGTCTGAAGTATCTGTATTTTCAAGCACGCTGGAAAGAGGATACGCTAACGTAGTTCTACCACTATATGCTTACTGTGAGCAAACAGACAGGCAGCATATGGGGGCAGAGGGAAACAACTGGCTTAGGTATTGCTATGATTGTTAAAAAAAAAATTCTGGTCTTCAGTGGCAAAAATGGAAGAGCAATGTCACTTTAATAGGCAAGCTGTTGTAATACGAAAGAGTGCAGGACCGAAAAGCAATTTGACAGCAAAAATGGGTTAACTTCAGATAGAAAGGCACATGCTTAAATGTAAGAACTTTACTTGGTTGGGTGGTTTCACTGTTCTATAAAGAAAGAAGAATACAAGGCTTGTGAAAAAATACAATCAAGATATTTACAATTCTATTTAATTATTATAATTTTAAGAATTGGTCCAATAAACAATGGTATTTAAAGGGAAGCTATAGCTTTTAGCATGTCTCATTTATTAATATTTATTCTTTGTGTTTAGCATGCAAAACAAACTTTGAAAAAATATTTTTACATTAAAAACATGAAAATTTGCAAATAATCCTTTCATAGTTTCTGGTGCAATTCTTATCTCCACAAGTTACTATGTGTTTTTAACAGAAGAAAATGTATAACGTTACAAGAGCAAAGTCCCCAGACTTGGTGATGAATGACTAGGCTCTATGGAGCTATCTTATCTTTACTGCACTGCAGCAAAATAAGGCCTTTCTTGTCCTTACACAGCTTCCAAGTCAAATCAGAAGGTGGAGCCCTTAACAAATAATAAAAAAAAACAACGACATTTCTAAACCTGAAAAATGAAAGAAAGATAAAGATAAAAAAGGTAATATTTACAAATATACTTCTTTGATGCTGTAGAGATAATCCTCTTAAACTAATATTTAAGGTTATCTATCCACACACCTCAACTTTTGTGCCGCCTTACCACCTTTTAACAATTTAGCATGAGGACCAACTTAAGATGTATTCATATTGTTTTCAGTCTCACACTACACCATTAGATTGCTGAATTTATTACCAGACTAAAGGCAGAAATACACCTTGCAGTAGGTACCTAACAGGAAGTGGTGTGTGTGAGTGGCTAGTGCCAAGCGGTTGTGAAAAGAAGTCTCTAGATAAATGTACATGTCTAACACCATACAGAAAAAGAGCCCTCCAACTTGGAAACACAATGCAGCATCAAACTTAGTATTGCCAAAGGCGTAGAAGTGGAGGTAAGTGTCCAATTATGGAATTACTTCATTTCCCTCCTCACTCCCCTTTCACAATTAAAGACTACTTTCTATGATTATTGTTTCATAGTTTTTTCTATCTCTTGGAGATGAGATATTGACACAAGAGTTCCCAGGTCTACGCACCTGTCATAACTGTTATAAGTAGTTCTTGTTTTGTTTTTTTGTTGTTGTTTTTTTAAAGTGAAACTTAAGTAAAAACAAAGATAAGAAATAAACAATTGCATCTACCCTCCTACTCCTAAAGAATGAGTTTTAGATATCACACAATTTTATAATATTTTTGAAAACATAAAAAAGTTTATTGTTTTGTCTCAGCTAAATTTAACAGTCCGTCTATGTGTTTCAGAGTGCTCAAAGATATGAACTGTTGACCTTTTTTATCTATCCTCTCCTGGCAGAGAACCGGGCTTCCCAGTATTTTATGGCTGTAATTTCTTATCAGTACTCCAACTGGGTCCCAGCTGGAGAAAAACTGTCAGTTGCTTAGCAGGAAGTTAACTCTTTCAAGTATAGAAAGACAAAAAGCATCACAGCATGTGTGTGTGTGTGTGTGTGTGTGTGTGTGTGTGTGTGTGTGTGTGTGCGTGCGCGTGCGTGCTTGCGTGCGTGCGTGCGTGTGTGTGTGTGTGTGTGAGTCACATATGACTTAAAGAGGAACTCCAGTGAAAATAATGTAGTAAAAAAAAGTGCTTCATTTTTACAATAATTATGTATAAATGATTTAGTCGGTGTTTGCTCATTGTAAAATCTTTCCTCTCCCAGATTCACATTCTGACATGTATTACATGGTGACATTGTTACTGTGGGCAAGTTATGTAGCTGTTTCTAGCTGCTCTGGCTGTTAGACAGCTCTAAACAGCCATTTCCTGTCTGTGAACATTGTTACATTGTGGCAGTTTGCCCAGAGTACCGCGGTATTCAGAGCCTCTTGTGGGAGGGGTTTCAGCACAAAATTAGTCACACAGCGCCCCCTGATGGTCTGTTTGTGAAAATCATTCTATTTCTCATGTAAAAGGGGGTATCAGCTACTGATTGGGATAAAGTTCAATTCTTGGTTGGAGTTTCTCTTTAAGGTTCCTTTTAAGCTTACATTGCCACTCCCCAGTATGCAAGGAATAGTCAGGAAGTATCACAGAGGTTTCTCTCCACTGGAGCCTCCCAAAAATAGAAGAAACCAAGCCAGCAGGTGAACTGTGTAACCAGACATCACATATAACTTAAATATCACTTTTGTATGGACTTTAGCAAGTATAGAGTACAGGAATCAGGGTCACACTATAGCAGTCAGAAATCTAACGTGCTGTTCTGATTGGTGGCAGCATTGAAATATGGCCCCATGTTGTTCTTTGAGCATGCTTAAAGAGAGTCTGTGGAATATTAGGCAATATTAGGCAAGGTCAGTTTCTTGACTCATGCTGCTAAGTAATCTCTGACACTAGAGTAGAAAGCTGCATGGAGGTTACATTGAGTCACTGCTCTGTGCCTACATGCTGCAGATAGTTATTCAAATCAGCATGACTGTGCCCAAAGTGATTTCTGTATCACATTGTAACATTAATCAGGACCCGGTCAGACTCAGCAGAAACATGTTACTTAATCTAATTAGTGAACTTCTGCAAGTCCAAGCATTTCCTCTCCACTAGTTTCCCTTTAAACAGAATCCACCCTGTGTATAAACTAGAGGTTAGAAACAAATCATTTTCCTAACAAGCAAAATACAAATCAGTCTGGTAGCACCAATATAAAATATAGGTTAGCTGGTCTTCTTACCAGCAGCTATTGATTCTTCAGACGGTACTTATTATTTAGGATCTTGCAAAACCTTGCGTTCTATGACACTGTTGTGCCAGCGTGTCTGTGTATGAAGATGAGCCTGCACTCCTTATGGAGGAGTTACCGCTACATGATCTATAGAACTTACACTTCAAATGTATGGAGCATGACACCTAGAGAGTCTCCCAGGGTCAATGTTCAACATTTCAAATTCAGTATTTTAACATTCCTGAAAATGTATAGGATGTAAGTCTGTGTTTCAGGCAGAGCCTTTTGTTGTATGGCCTCTGGCTATAAATTCTGACATCTGTACTTTAAAAGATTGATTTACTAATGGGAGCAAGCTACAAGTTAGGGTGAAAATAGGACAATTTCTTTTTGAATAAAGCTGCAACTGTTTTATCTTTGAAGACAACAGCAGGCTCTTGCCTGGCCTCCGGCATAATTTGTACACTCTTTAGTAATTCAACCCATAAAGAGGACCTATGGTGTCATGCAGAAGCAGGGTATAATCTGTTCAAAATATTACAGTTAAACTCTAATCATTTATAATTAGCATTTGGGCTCTATAGTGTCAAATTTCCTACAGTCAGTTCAACAGGTTTTTTTTTTTAAGGCTAACAACACTTCTATGTATAACATACCCAGAGATATAATATTACAGTTACCCGGTCTAGCATGTTTTTGTTTAATCTGATGATCTAATATCTAAGAATAGCAGCAGAAGTCAGTAGCTGAAGGATGTCTGAGGGAATAATCTCCTGGTGTGCTGTGATACCTATGAGAAAGGCTGGTCCTGGAGATCTCTGCATAGATATGTCTCCTCAGGGGTGTAACTAAAAATCACTGGGCTCCCCTGGTTAGGGCACACTTGAATGTGTTTTCCCCATGCAGATAGAAACAGACAGCAGTGAAGCACTGCACACATTTTTAACAATGCTGTGCACAAGACCCTGCTGAGCACTGAATAGGGACTGTCTACAAATCTTTGTCTGTAAAACTTTGAGTGATTCCTTACCAGTGGCTGAGCAGATGCAGTCAGAAAAATTGTGCAGAAGCAAAACGTTTTTTTTCTTCTTCCCCTTAGCTGTCAGTCTCTCAGGACGGAGCCCCCTGGGCCTTCTGGGCCACTCTGCAGCTGCATCCCTTGCAGGGTCAATTGTTACGCCCCTGTGCCTCCTCCTTTCATCTTCTGAAGCATAAGCAGTGATGCTTGAATGTTTGTGGTAGAGTTGTTCCATATACTCTTTATGTTGATGGAATTATGCCAGCCCCTCTATGGCCAGTATTCCTCCCAGAAGAAATCAGTAGAAGTCCCCAACCACTCTTACTGTACTACATATGAGTCATCACTTGCTCTGATAAACATGTGCAAATTTAAAAAACAAGCGTAAAATAAACCTTATTCACGGTGTACTGATTTATACTGAACTCAGATGCTTCAGAAGATCAGTGTTGCCAACCATACTATAATGACCTTCTGTTGTATGTGGGTACTCTCCCTGCTTGACCTCCCATTTGGGGTTTTGTTGTGTATCACAGCTCATAAGAAAATGCAGTCAGCATCACCTACAAAAACAGACAGACTTATGTACTTATGAGCCACAAATCCTATATAGTAGATTTTCTTATTTCAAAGAAGATGAAGTTTCGCAATAAATTAAATTTTTTTAAAACTGTTACTATCTTTCCTTGTACTGGAAGACAAACTAATAAGTAGTCTATTTACAGTCTTACACCCAGGAAAACATCATACAGGAGGCTATTGAGCATAACAGGAGACATATCCACTGATCATTGGCACAAAGTGCTTCTTCCTTGTCTAGACCTGCTCAGTGGGGGAGCTTGGTGTTATTGGTGCATATGCAGCTTCAGTGTTTGGTGTTGAATAAATCACTTTTAGGACTCTGGCATGCCTGGTTGGTGTTCAGTTTACTTTCAGTTTGTGAACAGCTCCTGTAACAGCTACACTAGTGAATGACAAAATGAGGTCTAAGGATAAAGTGAACTCACACTGAAACAAACAATCCATATACATTAGCCAAAATGAACATATGACACCCAACTACACTTGACCTGCAGCTGAAATGTAGTTTAACGCAATCTGATATGGAGCTGACATTCTAAATGTACCCGGTTTGGAGCCCCATTGCCAGTCATTTCCTGTAGCACACACTGCAACAGTTATATCAGAAAACTGTGTCTGTGCTCCATTTCCATGTAGTGTGCATAGCACAGTTATTGTGAGCCTGCAGGAAACCCATGCTGTTAACTCTTTTACCTAAACTTCTTCAGGTAATGTGACCACATTTGTAAAGCAGATAAGTTGGCTGCAAAAGCTTCTGAAGTTCAGAAAGAGAAAGCCTGAACACATCTGACAAAGATAGCTCTGATATTTTCTCAAACAACATTGTGTTTTTTTTATTATTATTTGAAGGAATCCAGTTTAGATAAACAGATCACCCAGCAAGCTCATGGTGAACCACAACTCCTAGGAGTGTGTACGGGGCTACAATGGACCAAAAAGCCCTCTTACTAAAAGGCTATGGAAAACAAACATTAGCCTTCTTAAAACACTATTTAACAAGCTGACACATCATTGCATTCCAGCGGATCTGGAGGTGTGTTTAGCTTACAGGGACAACAATGGATGATTTGCATATTCAGCATATTCATGCATATTTGCATATGATGCATTGGGAGACATCTTGAAGCTCACTCCAACCTGAATCATCGCAAATACCTTCTGTTTTAAGAAGGCAAACTTTTGTTTTCCAATTTAGATAAACAAATTTGTTACTGCAATTTTTATTTACTTCAGAATATATCAGTTTCATATTTAAGGAAAACAGCACCAGTGGAATTTTTTTGAAACTCTTACTTAACGGTTAGTGATGGTTTCTAGGAAACAAGGCAATTATATTCTACTTTAACAAGTTGATGAATGTGAATTTGCAACACAAACCATTAAATAAGAGATTATCAGATATTTCTGATTTTACAGAGAAAGAATACGAGAGAGAGTTGATTCAGGAAAGTGAATTTATGGCATTTCTCAAATTTTTCACATTAAAAGGGTATGTTCTACTATTAGTATAATTCATTATTTTATAGCTATATGTATGTTTTAAATAAATACGGTCATCACAGAAATATGGAGGCTGCCATTGCTGATGTTAACTCCTGTCATGGGACAGTGACTAGAGTGTTGAGGCCAGAGGATCTGGATGACAGTCCAAGGTTAAAATAAACTGATAAGATAAACAATTGTATATATCCTCCTTCTCATAACAATGACTTTTTTTTTTTAAGATATCCCACAGTTTTAATTTGAAATTTAAATCTACTTTTAATTTTTTTTCTGTTTCATTGTCTCTGCTCAATGACACATTCATTGAAGTATGCCAAAGCTAAAATCTATGAACTATTTGCCATTTTTATCTCTTTCCTGCTCACAGAGGCCATTTACTGCCGGGAAAGTGTTTTGGGCTGTAATTCCTTTTTTGTCAATGTTATGTTCTAGTCTGACCCGGTCGTGACCCGGACAGAAACTGTCCTTACATACCTGATGTTTAACTCTTTCAGGCAGAGAAAAAAAGAAGGAACACAGCATAGTGATTCATGTGCTAGGCACTGTACATACACATGTCTATCTCATCATGTCACATGTCACCTCGGTTATCCTTTAAGAAGAAGGTTATCACTGCCAGCTTCCACATTTCAGTTATATCAGGTTTTGTTGCTGCACGTATTTATGCAACATCTGATTACCATAGATACATTTCTACATGGCAAGAAAAAGCAAACAAAGAGCACATTTTGGCATTAGGAGTGCTGGAAAGGGATGGTAACATAAAGACTAACAGATCATTAATTCAGAAAGTGGACTACTTTTGTAAACAGGCAAAGCAATAGTAGTGGGTGTGAAAATGCATAAAGTACCTCCAACCTCACACTTCCAGCACTGCGCGTCGCATAGGTAATTGTATTCTTAGTTAGAAAGTACATGGGTTTCCTTGTAATATATTATCTGTGACTGACACCCTTAAGCCCATCTATCCTGTGTGAACTGCATAATAGAAGTGTATGAAAGCGTACTTTGTGTTTAACCGATCCACCACTGAATAGAGGCGGCATTCCTGTCTGTCATTAGCCTCCCCAGGCAAGGAAGGGTTAACCCTGCAATCTCTCCACAAATGAGATTTACAAATCCCAGGCGCTTGCAGCTATAGTTTTTTGAGCATGTTTATCCTGCAGCTTAAAGAGGCTTCCTGGATTGTGAGTTTGTGTGAGCCAGAATTTATGGCTGCTGCAGAATTCCTTAAGTCCCTAGTTTAATTACTTCATTGGCGACAGAGAATGCTCATACTTTAACAAATGACGCAGTTATAGCTGGATGGAGTGTGATGAGGAGGTGGGGGGGGGGGGGGGGCATGATAGTGATTGATGGTCATCTTTGTACTATAAACAATCCCAACACACCTGCTAAACTTTACAAATAATGGCAAGATTGGCAGCTATTCCACAGGCCCCTGCGTCTTACACATACAGCTATATATGGGCACATAGGGGGTTTAAAATAATCATCATAGCCTCCATATGTATTTCCTACAAA